>NW_013562541.1:0-1088 GCF_000968595.1 Rasamsonia emersonii CBS 393.64 | reverse complement strand
TGAATAAAAATGAAGCACAAACAAAAAAACCTTTCGCCTCGAGTCAGTTCTGTATATATTTCAGTATGATTGCTAGGATATAGACGCACCTGCCGGCTTCTTTTATTCCTCAATGACATTAGTTGGAGGCGGTGTCTTCGGTTCCTCTGGTATCGGCCGCATGCGCATTATTATTGTCCAACCAGGTTGGATCACGCTGTCCCAGTCTTGAGGGTCGATAAATGCTGCCATCAGGCCCAATCATGTCGTAATGGCCTTCCGCAACAGGCGATCTTAAATCGTCATCGTCATTGAATCGCCTGCGTATGAAGCTTTCCATGTTCTAGAATCAGCCAAAAAAAAGTGAGAATTGGACTTCATTGGGAAGTGTCAGACATATATAAAAAATAAAAAGAAACCACCGTCCATGTTTTGCAAAACTCCCAGTACAGCCAGTACAGCCTTCCAGATGCGTCATCGAATGTTATGTGTGCCACGTCTGGAGCTGATTTCCTTTTTGCCAACGCTTCTAACATTGCTGTCATTGCCGCCCGTGTAGGTGCATCGAGAAAGGAATATTGAGCTTCTCCGGCCTCCCCCGTCTCTTGTTCCTCCTGTTCTTCAAAAGTGGGCTCCTCCAGCCCTTCTACTTCAGCGCGTGCAATCATCGAACCTAAGTGATTTTCCCCTGTGGCATCGTCTGGCACTTCCTCCTCAGGGTCGCCCGAATTTATAGCGCCAGCCAACCCAGGACGGGGTCCAAGATTGATAGTCATACTACTAAGAAAGCGAACTAGCTCCCTCGTCATTGCCGATGATACTTCTGAGTCGTTATCTTCTGAATCCGCTCGTGGTAGCACAAAAAGAAACAACTCTTCCAAATGTCTCCCAACATGCCTCTCAAAGTTTGTCGCTGGCCGAATTTCATCCTGGCACAACGGACAGATCGACTCATTCTCTGGCCCGTATTTTAACGAGTGTGTATCTTCCAAATGGTGACCCCACTCCCGACGGCTCTCGTACTGCACGGACGGCGTATGACAGTCAGAAATACACAAACGTAGGCATCAATCACGGAAGATGTGACGAGCCAAGAGTGATGTCTTGAT
>NW_013562542.1:0-4364 GCF_000968595.1 Rasamsonia emersonii CBS 393.64 | reverse complement strand
TCCGCTTTGGATGTTTGATGCTGATAAAGCTCGTTGATGGACTACAGGATAGATATATAGAAATCTTCCTTATCAATAGAATGGATCCCTCTCTGCATCATCTCCTGAGTCTTCTGGCCATATAAGCACTTTAATGGTGAAAAGCAGCTCACATCCAGCGGTTGTAGCAGATGAGAAGAATGTGGTGGCATATATAAAGGAATTATCTTCCTTTCTGTACAGAACTTGTCGAATTCTGCAGTGGCATGGCTACTGTGCCCATCTAGAATCAAAAGGCGATATCTCCCAACTGTACATGAAGCTGTATATGTCTCGAAGGTCTCCTGAAGCCATTTGAGGCCTATCTCATCATTTGTCCAACCATTCTTGCTGACGCTGATTCGGTAGTCATTTGGGACAACTAGATACCAACAAGATTGGTGATTTTCTGCAGCAAGTATAATCTGGTTAAAAAATAGTTTTAGAACCTTTATTCTTAATTAATATAAATAAAATAGTACTACTACGTTACTTAACTATATTATTATAGATAAGTTCTACACTATAATTATTAGTATTAGGCTTAAATTAAAATAATAACTAGAGGTACTTTATATTATTATTTATTTATATAACTAATCTCTAAGTTTAGTTATTAATAAGACCCTATATAAAGCCTAGTATAGGGAGAAACTAAATTTAGTTTATCTTTATACTATTAGCTATATAATCTATTCATTCGCTAAAAATAGAGAGGAAGTATAAGAAATTTACTAATATTAAAGTACTAATATATAAGCTTTTAAGGTATAAGGGGGATTATATCTACTATCTGTTTACTTTTCATAATAAGGTTATCTAATCTTTAAATATCTATTTTTATAAGGAATAGTCTTACCTACTAAATCTAGATATTTTAAAACCCTTTTATAAATAATTATAGGCTATTATTAAAGGGGAAGATTATCTAGTTAATAAAACTTATAAGGCTTAAACCTCTTATTTTTATAAAGAAAATTACTAAACTAGCTAATAGTATTTATAAATAGCCTAAAAAATAATAAATATTATTTAAGGAGATAATAGTCTTAATAATACTAAATCTATAAAGATAATAGTTTCATAAGAAATATATTGGAGATAATATCTAATATAGTATAAAAAGAACCTACTAATAATATACCTTTATTACTAAACCCTTTAAATAAATTAATACTTAATATAATATATTTAATTAATAATTTAATAATAATCCTTTAAATTCTTTATTAGTTCTTAGTTATAATAGTTAGACTAGCTAAGATACTTAAACCTAAAACTTTTAAAGAGGTATAGGAGGATCTAAATTTAAAGAAATAGTTAAAAAATAATAAAAAAGGAATAGGTACTTTTAAGAAAGAAGGTACTAAAGGAAAAATAAATATATAAAATTAAGGGCTAAACAGGGAAATCTTAAGGTTTAATACTGGATAGGTAGTTAAGGGTTTTAAATAAAAAAAGGAATTAATTATAATAAAATATTTATATTAATTATTAAACTAATAAGCTATAAGGCTTTATTTACTATTATAGCTATATTAAATTAAGAAATTAAACAAATAGATATTAAAATAACTTTTTATTAAAGTAATACTATATTATTTAATAGTAAAGTCTATATTAAATAATTAATAAATCTAAAAAATAAGACTACTTAGGTATATAAGCTTAATAAGGCTTTATACAAACTAAAGTAGTTATTAAAGATTTAATATTTTAAAAATATCAAGTAATTTAATATTTTTAAGGTTTTAAGCTAATCTTAATAGACTTAGGTATTTTTTATTATAACTTAATATATATTATTTATATTAATAATTTATTAATCTTTAGACTATTAATTATAAAGATTTAAAAAGTTAAAAAGGCCTTTAATAAATATTTTTATATAAGTAACTTAGGCCCCTATAATTACTATTTAAGGATAATTATTATATATAATAAAAAGAATTATATTATCTAATTCTCCTAATAAAGATATATTAAGAAGGTACTTTATAAATTTAGAATATAAGATTATATACTGATTATTATTAATAGATCTATAATATAAAGCTAGCGATAAAACTAGATAAGGTAAATAACCCTAACTTAATAACCTAATATACTTAAATTATTATCCTTTATATATATAATAGTAGGAATATATATATATAGATCTTATATATTATATTAGTACTAAGCTATTTTATAGCTAGGCCTAATATAATCTATCATAGGGTAGTAAAATAGGTTCTTTATTACCTTAAAAGGATCTTAGTCTTATTTTTATTTATAAAAAGGAGCTATATCCCTTTTATAGATATATAGATATAGACTTAATAAGGGAGGTCTTTATTTATAATATTCTATTTAAGTTATATCTTTAATTTAAAAATATAATTAGCTAGTTATTAAAATAATAAACCTCTATAATATTGTTATCTTATAAAATAGAATATATAGGTAAAACATAAGCTATTAAAAAAGCTATCTAGCTTTAATAGCTACTAAGTTATTTTAAATAAAAGCCTAAAAAAGTAATAGTTATTTATATTAATCCTAACTTAGGCTCCTATAAACTTATACCTAAATTAATAACCTTATACTATAATAACTAGGGTATTATAGTATTAAGAACCTAATATTTTATATAACAATAAAACATATTATAATATAATATTACTTTATATAAAAAAAAATAAAGGGTATTATTAATATTTAGTTTATTTCTATAAAGAACTAGATAGTGAATATCTTAATAAAGCTACTATTAAGAGAATCTTACTTTATAAAACTCTAAACTATATTTAGATTAAAATAAATATAATATATTTAGCCTATTCTAACCTACCTAGACTACTAACTATAGATATAGAGCCTCTTGCTTAGTTTTCTTCTTTAATATTACTTAGTAAATGCCTTAGTTAACTATAAATATAATTTATAAATAATAATATAATCCTCCTTTTATACCTTTAGCCAAATTAAATATATTCTTTAGGGTATCTTATTTTTATAGCTCTTTTCTTACCCTCAACTAATTTAAAGACCATATACTTAAATTTTTAAAATTTTTTATTAATTTTAAAGGCTAGGCCTATTATATATCTACCTTAACCTAATCTCTTTCTTTAATAAATGTTTAAAAATTAACTAGATCTCTATACTACTAGACTATAATAATTATAACTACTTTTTAATACTATTAAGTTATACCTAAATAATAATAGAATATTTAGCTTATACTTCTTAGTATATAAATCTAATTATAAAAGTTAAAGAATAAAAAGACTATACCTAGTACTACTAGGCTATTATTTTAATTAAGTCTTAAAAAGGAGGATAATACCTAATTATTTAGGATTATAATCTATACCTAGTAATTACTAATAATAGGTAAGAGTAAATAAAGAATATCCCCCTTTTAACCTAATAGAAGTTTATTAAATATATAAAAAGAAAAAGATAACTAAGAGGAGTATAATATAATTAAGATATAAGCTAGATAGGATAAGATTATTACTTTAAATACTCCTTATCTTAGATTTAAAAGATAGTATTACTAGGTAATATACTTTTTTAAAAAGTAAAAGATCTAAAGATAAGGTATATATATTTAACTAAAAAGTAATTATAAATTAGTAAGAGTATAATAATATAGAATAGAAATATAATAGGAGTTTAGAAATAATATCTTATTAATTATTTAAGTAGGAGTAATAAAGTAGATAGAATTAGCTAGTTACTATTCTACTAGTTAAGAGGTTATATAATTATAAAGTTATATAGTTAGACCCTAAGGTAGGAATAAAAATAAGAATATTTTTCTAATAGATACTAAGATTAATATAAATAGGCTAGCAGACTCCTATATAGATAGTTTTCTAATCAACCTTCTCTATCCTTCTATATATAATATGCCATCATATAACCATAGCTTTTTGCCATATATTAAATTAAAATATTATAAAAAATTATTATTTATATTTATATTTAAAAATGAAATTATTTAATTGAATAATTTTTTAAAACAAATAAATAGTTATTTAAAAATTATCCCCTTTATTAGAAAGAAAATATATTTCTTATCTAATTATAATTATCTATATCTATAATTACTTACGTTATTTTAATTAGTACTTATTATAGGGTTATATAAGCTTTAGGTTTTAAGTATTCTTTATTTATATTAATATTATTAGAGGCTTTATACTAGTACCTTTATAATAACACTATATTATAACCTTTATAGGTATTTTATAAGCTTTATATAGGCTTATAGTACTTAAAAGCTTTATATTAATATTTTTATAATTTAATATTAGTATCCTTAGAGGCTTTATATTAATATCTTTATAAGCTTT
>NW_013562543.1:0-2372 GCF_000968595.1 Rasamsonia emersonii CBS 393.64 | reverse complement strand
AGGTATTTTATTAAGCTTTATATAGGCTTATAGTACTTAAAAGCTTTATATTAATATTTTTATAATTTAATATTAGTATCCTTAGAGGCTTTATATTAATATCTTTATAAGCTTTATATAAGCTTATATTATAAATATATAAAAGGCTAATAGTTTAAAATATTTAAATATAAGCTTTTAAATATATTATATTTTTAATAGAAAGGAGAGTACCTAAAAGATTATATTAAGATTATTACTCCTAGTTATTTATTATAATTTATAGCTCCCTTATATAATAGGATATACCTCCTAAACCTTTAGGAAGCCCTTATTAAGCTAGTATTACTTAGCTATATAATTAAAAACCCCAAACTAGAAATCTGGTACTAGTACCTTACTTATCTAGGTAAAGGGAGTATTAAGTAACTCTAAAAAATATTAATTAGTATTAACCTACTTTTAGATAGATACCTCTGCCTACCTTATATTATCTTTAAGACCCTTATAAATATAAAATTAAGTAGGGTACCTACCCCCTTAAATTTATATATATTAATATATATAGTCTATTTCCTATTAAAAGATATAATAGCTCCTAATACTAGGTTACTTTCTTAAATAACTTTACTTAATAGGCAGAAGTTATGCCTATTAATAAGAAGAGTAACCTTCTTAAGGAGTTTTAATACTTCTTAATATATAATAAATACCCTAAGTATTACTGCTATTAAGTTTATCTTAATAATATAAAGGAGAATAATAATAAGGAGTTTATAAATAAGTATTATAATTAAAGAATTATCTAAGAACCCTCTATACCTAATTAATATAAAATAGTACTACTAAGTTAATTAAATTATCATAGATAAGCTTTACCTTATATTTATTAGAGCTAGGCTAGATATAAAGTAGTAGCTAAAGGTACTTTATATAGTTACCTATTTATAAAATTAATTATCAAGTATAGTTATTAATAAAATACCTTATAAGGCTTAGTATAGTAAAAAACCAGACCTAGTATACCTTTATATTATAGGCTATATAGCTTACTTATTAAAAATAGAGAGGAAGTATAGGAAGCTTATAAATATAAAGGTACTTTATATAAGCTTCTAAGGTATAAAAATAAATATCTATTATTTATTAACCTCTAATAGCAGAATTATTTATTCCTTTAATATCTATTTTTAAGAGGAGTAGCCTTATATACTAGATTCTAATACTTATAGACCTTTATAAAAAATATTTATAGCCTACTATTAGAGGGGAGGATTATTTAAAAAAACCTATAAAGTATAAGGCCTAATTAGATATTTTACATTTATAAAGAAAGCCATTAAACTAGCTAATATAATTTAAAGGATAATAGCTTTAGGGCTACTTAAGGAGATAATAATCCTAATAATAAATCTAAAGAAGATACTAGTTCTATAAAGGACCTATTAGGTATACTACTTAATATAATATTAGAAGAACTTATAGATAATATACCCTTATTACTAGACCCCCTAAATAAACTAGTACTTAATATAATATACTTAATTAGTAATTTAATAGTCCTATAAATACTTTATTAATTCTTACCTATAGTAATTAAGCTAGTAGAGATACTTAAGATATTTAAAGAGGCTTAGGAAGATCCTAATTAAGAAAAGTAGCTATAAAGTAATAAAAAAAGAATTTAGATTACTATTTAAAAATTAGACTTAGACCTTAATTATAGTACTACTAGGGAGTAAAGTATTAAGGGGAAAATAAGTATATAAAATTAAGTAGGGGCTAAATAGAGAGATCTTAAGGTTTAAAGCTAGATAAATAGTTAAAGGCTTTAAATAAAAGGAAAGGATTAATTGTAATAAGATATTTACTTTAGTTATTAAGCTAATAAGTTATAAGGCTTTATTTATTATTATAATAGTACTAGACTAGGAGATTAAATAGATAGATATTAAGATAGCCTTCTTATATAATAATATTAATAATAAAGTCTATATTAAATAACTAATTAGGCTAGAGGATAATACTAGCTATGTCTATAGACTTAATAAAAATTTATAACGTAGTCGGACACCGAGCGGTCCGGTCCCCCAACTCAACCACCTCAACTGCCTCTATACCAACAATTTTGACCACAATGCTGCTCAAACATGATACTACTGATGTCTCTAGGGAGGGACGTTTACAATTAGCTCTTGATACTTATAAAAAGGCCTTTTTAGGTTGATTACTAAGGCAGCTTCAGCATATGATGTCCCTCCAACAACATTAAAGAGATGTGTTAAAGGGGTAACTGTGCGTGCTGATATAGCTGCAAATTGCTGCAAGCTCAGCAATACTGAAGAATCTATGCTTAAATCGGATCCTTGATATGGACTGATGACGATTACTAC
>NW_013562544.1:0-12064 GCF_000968595.1 Rasamsonia emersonii CBS 393.64 | reverse complement strand
AATTTCATGAACATGGCTATGAGGGACTCTAAACCACAGGGAATAACTAACCATAAAGTAGACAATAGTTCTTGTAGAAAGTGACCAACCATAAGGCATAGATAACCATAGGAGTTTACCAGCCCTATGGTAGACCATGAATCTGGCTAACCACGTGGTACAGTCAACCACGTGGGCGTGTTAACTGTTGAGGTTATGGCTATAAGCATGTAGGGGAGAAGCTTCTACAAGCATCACTATAGAAGACAATATAATGATATGAAGGAGACTTTATTCCTAATTCTAATCAGATGTGGGCGACCTGGCGTATAAGCCTTATTGTAAGAAGCGGGGTATCGGCTTCCAATATGATGTATCACATCAGCTTATATGACTACCGAATCCAGTTAGACCGGTATGCCATGAATTCCAACATTAACCACGTGGTATCTCGCAAGCCTGAAAAGAAAAATATGGCCGACTATGAGGGTTTGTACTCTGCAAAATGTGCCAAACATAAGAGTTATCCTAGTTAGAGTAGTTAGATGAATCCTATAAGTTTTCATTGAATCTTGTATTAAAAGATAACCTTCTTAGGTTTTGTATTACCCTCATGTTGCCAGCCAAATTGGCACATATATAGTATTATAGCCTGAGAGGCCATGTAATCCAATCAAGCATTCTTTTGCCTTGTAACATCCAGGAACACTCTGAACAGACTCTACAGGGGCCTGGAGCAAGTCTTGGTGCTTTACTGTATTCAATGCAAATAATGATGGGATCGATCACCACCATACAGTCATGCGCATCACATGACATGAGTAGTATTCTGCAGGCAGGTTTTGTCTTCCAACATGAGTCTCCAGTCTCTTTTCATTAACCTATCCACGCAAGAGAAAACACTTCTTGTGGGATCTGGCTCCTCTTGTGACCTAGCTTGGATGTACTCGAAAGATGCCTGGTTTCAAATTTGACAATCAGAGACTGGATAACAAGCTTGTTGCGGCCGTCGCTGGTGCCCTTGATGAAGCCAATGTTCCCAACCTCCTATGGGGGAATTATCTGCTCGCGGTTTTCGGAGTCCCTGCCATTGTTGATGTTAGTTTTCCTGGTTTATTTGAGGTTAAAATTGCCACAGAGATATATTTTTTTTAACTCTCCGACAGGGCTTCGCTTTTGTTGTGCCAGACAACGTCTTGTCAACGGCCTACTCCACTCTCCTCTCTACTGGCTTTCGACAGTGTACACAGGGCTTGAATTGTACCAAATCCGACCCGTCCTTGCCTTCTCCGCCTCCAGCAGTACACGTACATATTGATGACAACCTTACGATATCGTTATACCAAAAGTCTCAAGTGCTCTGGATGTTTCCCGATTTTGGACTTGAATTCCCTGACCCCCAAAATCCCAACATTATGCTTGCGTCGGACTCTAGACTTCCGTCTGCGTCTCTCGGGCGTGGTCAGGGTGCTTTTCCGTCGCACCTTCATCCTGTCCGGATCCCCACAGCTCCACGCTACACTGAGGCTATCATCACTCTCCTTTGTCGGGATCTAGCTAGCCGCCACGAGATGTACTGGATGTCGCTACTGACATATATAATTGAATATGTTGATGGAACAGAAGCCATGAAGGAAGAAGACCTGGCGGTGTGCTATAGATCCTTTTTCCGTGCACTGAAGATTGGGGATAGCCAAGTATTCTCCATCCTGGATGGGCTGCGCAATGACCTAATCAACAGAAAGCTTTTACATGCCCACTGACTGAATAAATTTTGTCATCATCGTCAATATGGTATTGGTATTTTTTTTCGCCGTTGGTTCAGATTTGAATGACCTTTCTGGTGTTGAAGCCTGCAGATTGGGCTCAGTAATATAGCGCCTTCTGTTAGCCACTACTCCCTTTCCAGTATTGAGGTCGACGAAATCGCAGTTGAAATGTGTATGACCAAAGGTCCACAGCATCATATTCTCCATTTTCCAATGTGCTTCGTCCGAAAGATTGGTCATAAGTGGTCTCGTTGCTGCCTTACCGCCTAAGGCATCACACTAACTGGAAACCGAGGTACCTGGTGAAGCTATACCTAATACGGACTAGTGTTGTCGTGGCGGACGTCGACGTCCCGCTCGGACTGCGATGCACTTTCAGACCAGGGAAACGGTACAGACAGACCGAGTGATCCAGTGTCTCTTGCTTAGGATATCATCTTTTTTCACATGTTTGATACAGGGTGATTTCCAGATCGTTCAGCCACAATGCAGGGCTTCAGTAAGTTCTTTCCCATCTTTGCCGTCTTGCACTTCGGGTCTTCTTGCTAACATCGATTTCTCTTCCAGATATGGGACGGTATGTGTTGACGTTGCAGCTTTCGAAGCAGACTCTCTTTCAAAGACAGCCATCTGACAATCTTCTAGTTATGTCCCCCCCCGACCAGGAGGGTCTCACGACGGGCAACAAGCTCGCCGGGAAACACCCTCTTGGTGCGCGCGCGCGCCACCTCCACACGAAAGGCGCCCTGATCGTGCGCTTCGAGATGCCCTTTGCGATCTGGTGCACCAACTGCAAGCCCAATGAGGTGCTCATCGGCCAGGGAGTCCGCTTCAACGCCGAGAAGAAGCGCGTCGGCAACTACTATTCCACGCCCATCTACAGCTTTCGCATGAAACACACGCTCTGCGGCGGATGGATCGAGATTCGCACCGACCCGAAGAACACCGCGTATGTCGTCACGGAAGGCGGGAGGAAGCGCGACACGGGCGAGGACAAGCTCACCGGTGAGCCGGGCGAGATCCCTATCCGTCTTGGGCCGGGGGACGAGGCGGAGAAAGACGCCTTCGCGCGTCTCGAGGGCAAAGTCCAAGACCAGAAGCAGTTCGAGACAGCGAAAAGTCGGATTGAGGAGCTGCAGAAACGCCAGGACCGGGATTGGGAGGATCCATACGAGAAGTCGAAGCGACTGCGGAGGGCCTTCCGCGAGGAGCGCAAGCGGCTCGAGAGAGCGGACGCAGCCAACGAAGCGCTGAAGGACAAGATGAGTCTGGGTATCGACCTGCTCGAAGAAATGGAGGAGGATCGCGTGCGCGCCGGTCTCGTGCAGTTCGGTTCCGCTTCTTCCGACGATTCCGCCAGGGCGAGTCGCTTGAAGCCGATGTTCGAAACGACGTCGTCCCGGTCACCGTCATCTTCCCGCGACAACAAGCGTGGAGGAAGCGGGAAGCGACTGAAATCGGAGGCTCTTGCCGCGGAAAGAAAAGCTCTGCTGAGCAGCGAGCTTCGAGGGAACACCCGCGCCGCGCTAGACCCGTTTCTCAACGAGGGCCAAATCACCTGGCAACCAGCACTGCTGAAAACGCGCAAGACTCAGACGACACCCCGGGATCAGGTCCAAGCTGAGCCTGATGGTGATGGAAATGGAGAGACTGCAACCTCAACCCCCGAGCAAAATCCCCTGGCAGAGGCAGCGGCAGTGGAAGTACCAGACGAAAAACAAGCGCCTGCAGGTCAGGCTGCGACGACGACGACGACAACGACAACAACGACGAAAGCAACACCAGCATTATCAACGGCGTTGGTAAATTACGGGTCGGACACGGAGTGAACGGGACAGATTGGCCCAGCTGGTTTGGTGTGTGTACTTTTAAGTTCTCGATATATTTTTTTATTTTTATACCTTGGCTTGGCGTGGGAAGTATGTCTGGGTTTGGTTGTTTTGAAGGGTTGCGTGGATGACTGTACAGTACATTTCATTAGATTATTAATGACTTTGATACCCCGGGATATATCTAGCATAGGATAGGTGGGATGAATGGAATGACCAGTTAGTTTTTTACCTGAATTATGATCACGAATTCAAGCTATATATTAACTAATCATCTCATACATACATTCGTTCCATCGACAAAACTGAAATTAAAGTAAACTGGCATTGTTCCAGAGATGCGATGGAAAATTATCTATCTATCTCCTTTTTGGGAGATAGATCTAGCTTCTCTACAAGTCTGGCATCAAGCTATTTGACAAGCTACATGCCTATCTTTATTGAAGTTTGCCTCCACAAGCTATAATTCAGATAATTTGCAGAGGGCTAAGGAATAGATGAGTTAATCAATGTGTCTAAATCCTCTATCTTGAGCATCTTTTTAACATATATATTCTATGATGTATAATTCTCAGATCCTTTGAGTTTCTTAGGCAGACTCTTGAGGCTGATCACTGTTTTAGCTGGAATGCCATTAATTTGGGTCACCATTTTAATGATATTAATGCTGAATGCATGTTACACAATTAATAAGCGCGTTTAAAGATGATGAAGCTGTTCCACGAGGGTTAAAGCACGTATTTGGCTTCAAAAAGGACACCCTAGGCCCATAACCTAATACTCTGATGCCTCCCAGAGAGATGAAGAACAGCTTAACTCTCTATCTGATACCTAGCGGCAGAAACTAAGATATGACTTAGTGCAGGCAGTGAGGCAATCTAAGACTAGGCCTTAGAGCCTCAGGCTCCAACAATATACTAATTATTGGAGTGTTAGTAGCCACTGCTCTATAGATTATTATTATTCTTCTTCCATTTTAGAGAGCGTTTTCAGTCAGAGACTATGCACGCTCTGCCTACCACCTAGGCAGTAGGGCTTAGTAGCTAATATCTATATACAGGTGGGTGATGCTATAGACCAGTCAACAGTGGGAACCTTCTATGAGGGACAGAAATAGGGAATGAGAAGACAGGCAGTAGTATAATGTAAAGAAATCAAATGTTAAGGAATAGTAGGTATAGGTGGATTTAACAAAGACAAAGAAACGAGAGAAAGAACAGAAAAAAAAAACACAAAGGGGAGTGTTACGCGCTGGGTCCAACCGTACAGTTGGACCCAGTGCGTAACAAATTGAGCGCCGTCTTGACCCTGGTTACTGAATGATCAAGTATTATCAGTAACCATGTTGACCCCAAACTGCAACCAGCAGCCACCATCCCAGACTCAGCAGTCTGTGCAAGTGTTACGTGCTGGGTCCAACCGTAGTCGTGGATACTTAACAGTGGTGGTTAGGGAAGGATCAAGGAGTCTTCCTGACTCTATGTCGTTCACGAGCACGCGACGGTCGGACTGACCCGGGTCTCCTCTCCTTGAGACAACGGCCTAGCTGGCGAAGGGCTCTTCCTCGAACGACCTTCTCGCAGGTATGATAGGGGTCTTGCAGGGATACACAACAAGTGAGGTTACTCCAAGATAGAAATAGCAACAACGACTAGGTCAGAGGCAACGCCTACTAGAGCTATACTGAAGTATACCACTAGTAGTAAGAAGTCTTACTGACCCCCAGAGTAAGTATCTTAGTAACGAGTTGTATTGGATGAAATTATGTTCCCACTATACTACCACTGCCCACCCTTCCTTAGCCAGCCACCTATTCCCACCCCTATAGGCTACCCCCCCTATGGGCCCCTAAGGGGGGTAGTAGGGGCACCTCCTAGGCCCCTAGCAGGTCACCACTAGGTAAGGCGTACCCAGGCTGCCTATCTCCAGGCTTCCAGTTGCTAATATCGGCATCACAGCCTACCTATTAGCCGTCATGGTCTTGCCCCTAGAGCCTAAGCCCTAGGAACTATCCAGTAGCTGCTCCCTCCCCTTATGGGCTCTATAGGGATGTCTCAGCTACCCAGGGTGCCCTAATCGGGTGGTTTTTAAATCCTTTTCCCTGAATTGGTGCCCTATATTATAGTTATAGTCATACCTATAAGGCCTAGAGCTAAGCCCCTAAGTATTATGCTCTATAACTATAGTACAAGTAGCTTAGTTGAGGCATGAGCTTACCATCCGCCCCTAATTTTACACCTAGGCTGGGTGGGTGAAATTAATTATGCCAACTTCGAACCCGCACCTAGCTGGTTGGAGACCAGCCCTGGCACCATGGCAGCCACTTCACCACCTGACTACCGGGTTGGCTAATAGATGATTAGAAGAGAAGATTATTGTCTGTTGTCCTTCTAGACTGTTTTTAAAAAGCTTAAATGTAATCCTTTCTAAAAATACTAAGCCTATAAGGGAGAGAATAATTAACATTCCCCTGTTATATTTTTAAGCCCTAAGTTAACACTCTCCTGCAGCTTACTGGGCATATTGCCTCCTACTAACTACTTTCTTTTAATGTCAAGACTAGTCAAAATATAGACATAAGTCTATAAGCCATTAGGCCAATTAGAAAAGCAAGCCTTATATAAGACCTTGCCATGAATGCATGTCAGCAGATCCTGGCAGTATTTATTTTAGCATAGTACATAGGCCAGGGTTTATCTGCATAATATACTACTTCAGGAAACTAATCTGACCTCATGTTCTGCAACTATGATAACAGATCTTTTTTGTAAGGTATGTAAATAATAAAATCATCGTCTTGGCATAAAGGCAAAAATGAGCACAGCATTTCAGCAGGTCACATGGATGTGATCTATAAAAAGGAAAGCAATACTGAACTGCAGCGCTGATTACGGCAACCAATTTTGTACCACTGTGATCGTGGAGATGGCGGTTCGTCGGTAATATAATGAGAGACGTAGTGACTTACCAGAAGATGCCAAGAGAAGTTATCTGCAAATATTCGTACGTCCACATCTTCTCCATATTTGAATTCCCATTCGCATGCGGTGTCCTTATGACATGGATCCAAGTGCCTGGTCGAATGGCAAGCTTGAGCTTAAAATCGTGCTAAAGACTCCCATGTGCAATGTGCAATTTCACAGATAACTGTCTATGTACTCTACATAGTATTTAGTAACCATGGTCGCTATCTGTCGTACTTTTATGGTATGTGATCGAATTACCTAAAGAAGGTGTCTTATATACATAGTTAGCAAGAGGAAGAGGAAAACAGGGAGAGCGAGAGGACGTATCATGAAGTATAATAATATGATGATAAAATAGATGAGGAAAAGAGAGAGAAAAAAAAATGTTGTATACCAGGGACCTCGCCGTAGCGGGCAGCGAGAATGTGCTCCGCATCCTCGAGACTTTTGCCAAACCGGGCCACATCCTCTACGGCAGCGATACGCCGTATGCGCACGACGGGATTGTGGATTTCCACACCAAGGGTCTGGACAGCTTTAAATTTCAGAATCCCAATCTCATTCACGAGATCAACCGGGCCAATGCGCTTGCCTTGTTCCTCAGACTGAAGGAATAGACGGACAACCGGTTCGAGGTTCAGAACCCTCGTTTGTGTGGGATATTGAAAATGATTGATCTTGTATGGTACATTGCTTTAGCTGTTAAACAGAATGAACCTGAAACCATGGTATTCCGAGTAGCCGAAATAGCCGTATGCTCTGATATTGTTTGTTTTCTCGATATTGCCTTAGTTAACCCCAACTCCTCCTCATTCTGAGTAGCGTCTTGTATGCAGTATGAGTGACAGTATCACCATTTACTGTAACTTGGACACTGAAAGCAAGATATGTAATTATTATCTGAATTTTCATCTACATACTTCCCTACAGAGACGTCATGTGTTTGTTCTCATGAATACATTTCCGTACATGCTATAAGCAATTATATTAAATTGGAAAACGAAAATGAATTAAACAAAGCGTTTATCTATATATAGTATACGATGAGACGGTTAGCGGGGTGCTGGAAACGGCTACCGTCCATTGGCCGCTCACTGCCTGCCGTCACAGGCTCTAGCTCATCCTGACTTGGTTTAGCACTTCCATGTCAGGAATAGCGTGTCCCGTTCGGGGATGGCGCGCTCGCTCGCTGATAAAACCCCCCATAATATTTCCTCATTCTCGAGCTCACCGCCTGCGAACACGTGATATTCTGCCGTGGCAGAATACTACTACAACAGGATGACACTGGATTTGCTGCATAGCCGCTAGCCTTCTTCTGCGCCAGAGGATGCTGTCTCCGGCATCGTGCAAGTGTTCGCGCCAGGACCATTGTCGATTCCCCTGCAGACCGGCAATTTGTTGTATTGTATTGATACAACTTGACCAAAGACAAACCCGTCTAATGTTCAATTTTCTCCGCATGTTTCCTTGGGTGTCCTTGTAGCTATATGCAAGCCCCTGCACCTTCCCTACTTCGACTTTCCTTCTACGTCCTACCTTCCCATAAACCATCACTGTGCTTCCAACTCCTGAATTTTCTAACCGGGATGGAATTTTTGAAAAGACTTATCGGTCGAGGAGCTACAGCTCAAGACACTTGCCTGTCTTCTGGTCAGCCAGCAAGTTCCAATCTTCCAAATCGCCTTTCCACGTGCGTTATGGGTACGCCTACCTCTTTGCCTTTTTGGACAGCGCCGCATCTTCGTTGCTGACTGTAACTGACTCTGATAATGTAGCGGATCCATTCCTGTGCCCACGAAATGACACTGTTCAGAGCTCGCCAGGATACTCGATGATGAGAGGGTAGCCCACGTCAGAGGGACACCCGCCTCTGGAAAGACCACGCTTGCCTATCTTCTCCACGAGCATTATCGTCAGCAAAACATACCATCAGTCATAATTTCAGATTGGCCACAGGGGAATGATCATGTGCACACTGATGTCCTCATTCGCCGTGCACAGGATGCGGGTTACACTTTTGTCACTGCAGATACTCTCAGAAATGCAGACATTGTCTACATCATCGACGAAGGGCAGATGTCATATCATGATTCCGGTCTTTGGTTGGGATTCATCAAGTCTCAGAATAACCGCCGATTCGGACCGAGAGTTTGTGTGTTCACTTCGTATGGCAGTCCTACTGGGGGTCCTAACGACTACAGCGCTGGTAGCCCACTTGCATATCTTGGTGTTCAGCAGCGAGTATCCATCACCGTATCAAAGATCAAAGATTCACCACCGATAAGCCTTTTCTATAACCGCAACGAATTCGACGACGTTCTACAACGGATATGTACTGATAGTCGGCGTCCTCTACCGCTGCACCCTGACGCAGCTGACTACATTTTCAGCCTGACTAACGGACATCCGGGGGCTGTGGACAGTGTCCTTGGCATGATACAGAAGGTCAGTCCTGACGTTTATTTCTGTCCTAGCTCACTAATTGCTTATGGAATGCGTTGCAGGTTTATCGGTCAGAAATTAAACATGGGGAGATTCAGGTGGTTGAAAAGGATCATATTATTGCAACCCTAAATGACGAAGATGAGTCCTTCAGATATCTTGCTCAGACGGGGATCCAACGGTCTTTTGTAAGCCGACGAAAACTTACCCCTCAAGCAGCAGGTGTTCTCCGAGAAGTTCTTATGAATGGCAGCATCCATCGAGACCTGGATAATGAAGGGATCATAACCTGTTATGAGAATGGGTGGCTTCACTCTGAACCGTTGGATTTCGACGCTATTAATATTGTCTGTGTCTTTCCAACGAGACTGCATGCAAAGTGGGCGTCCTTGTTTTCACTATGTTTAGACTCTGCTGATCTGAACAGATACGTGGAGCATTATCTTACTGATTCATCTGTTCCCTTTCCCATGAATCAATACCCCACTGTCGAGGCTTTAGCTGAAGCGGTATTGAGGAAGTTTTCGTTGAGAAACCTTTCTTCCACAACACGGGTTGGTACTGGAGCCGTTATACGGCCTGTTGAAGCTGCCTATCAAGACGAATTTTGTCGTGCATTACATGCAGTTCTCGGGTTCTCAACAAAAGTGTCCAGTGAATGGTCAGGAGATGGGAATGGCAGAATCGACTTCAGACTTGCAGACGTTGGATGGGGCATAGAATTGTTGCGCGAGGGTAACAGATTGGGAGCGCACTGTCAGAGATTTGTGGGCAATGGAAGTTATATGCAGTGGATCCGGAGTGGCTGGCTCCGGGATTGGCTTATCATCGACTGTCGTACTTCGCCTCCTCACCCTTATAGTAAGTTTACTCCCTGCTCGGCTTGCACTGCTAATTCAAGGGTAGATGTCCCTGGTACCAAGCTTTGGAGAGCTGTGTTCGCGAATGATTTTTCTTCGGTTGAGGTCTTAGACTCCTCTAACAGATTACTTGTTCCCCGGTTTCCGTTGATGTCCTAGTTCCAGTGCGATGGTTGAAGGGGATTGTACGTACTGCTCATTGTTTTTTTTTTAACTCCATTGTTCAGGTCCTTAGGATACAGTATGGATAACCTAGGACACTCCCAAGCAGTTGACCCAAGAAGTATTCCGAATTAGCCTGCGCCTATTACTCGCTGTTTTGGGCAGCCACATTTAGGATGCTTTCGTACAGCTATGAACCACCTGTAATGTGCTTCTAAACATTGTTAACTAGGGCATTCGTCACCCAGCGACAAATTTTGCAGAGAAATGTCGTCTCTGGATGGATCGACTCATCATTTGCTTGAATCCTTAAATACAATGGTTCATCTTGCCGCAGCTTGCGGACTGGTGGTTGCATGCAGAGCGAAAATATTAGCCCCTGCATAGATGGGGAAAGTTAGGGGAAACACACGGCTCCCTGCCCAGAAATGTCTTGGTGAACTCAGGCTTCAGGTAAATAAATAGTCGAGGACGCCTGCCATCTGGATCACGAATGAGAATGAACTTGAGGTGTCGGTAGTGAAGATCCAACAGCGCCTGTGGCCGGCTTCCAGTGATAGCAGCAAGCTGACAGAAGAGAATCAGCTCAGTCCGGAGCCAGCCACTAGAAAAGATCATCTCTGTGGTTGCAAGAAGCACCCGAGCAAACTCTGCAACATCCTCATATACATGGTCACTTTTGGTCAGCGTTCAGGTAGGAGACTCTTTTCTTCTGTGATGATCGCGAGCACGTAACAGCTCATCAACCAAGGCCAAATGTTGGATGATAAAAAACCGTCTGCTCACATCCTCAATCTTTATGGTTGTCATTTTGTTGAGCCGTGCCCTGTTACACTCTTGTAGACCAGATGCCACCACGTCTAGAAGGTCTCTAACGAGCTCTTCTGCTTGATTCCAGGACTTCAGTGTCGGTTCTTGCCCCGCCGCCGTTGGTCACAACACCAGCTGACAAGCTTTTGAGGTACCGGACAGTCTCATCGGTTGCAGAGAGTGGAAGCGTTCAACTGGATCACGTCCTTGGAACTGACAGTATCTGGCCAGACACAAGGTGAAGCATGTTAGCTTGGCTGTAGCATGACGCCTGTATCCTCCAGCTTCTTCCGAGTCTTGGGACTGTAACGTTGCTGTCGGAGCTGGGAGACATCAAGACACTCAGCCTCTGCGAGATAGTATTCCGGTGGATGCTGCTCTTCATTGTCGAAAAGCGAGTCGTCATCGTCGTTGTCATCATCATCATCCGACTCGTCGCTGTCTGGCTCCGTCTCACTGTCGGAGGAACCATCGGACGGAGGACTGTTCGAGAAGATGTCGGGGAGTTCAGCACTGGCATGGCTCTGCTCGTCCGACGTGACATCCTGATCAAATTGGGAGCGACGATGCATGATCAAAAACCAGGCAAAAAGAGAGAAACAAAAAAGAGAAAAAAAATTCATTTTGACCTGAAAGCTGCACAATGCCTGGGTGGATGGTAGTAGGTGATTGGGATGGACGACGACGACAATGCACGGCAATCGCTCTGAAGCGAGGGAAATGAGTTTAAACATCGCATGGCCGTCATGGGACTCTTATAGAATCACAGCGAAAGGGGGATGTGAGGGGAGCCAGAAACGGCTCCCTCCAAAAAGTGACCTCGATGCTCTGCTGCAAGTCGAGGTGATGGCAGTATTGATCGAGGAAGCAGCCGCGCGTGAGCAGCATGAGTTCAGGCCAGGGACCACAGCATGCCCAACCAGGGGCGTGTGTGGAGTTAAGGATGGGGACGCCGTGAGTATTCGTGCACTGGACTCGCAAGACCCAGATAGTTAGCAGGACTCAGGAAAACGGCGTCAAGTGCGGCCGTTTTTGGCCGCTCGCTGACCGTCTCATTGTTATATAGAGCATTCCCTGGTCATTCTCTAGATGAATGCCTGATGGCAGCGTCGTGTACTCGAGCCTACCATTCGTAGCAAGACCAAAGCCACTGAGCAGCCCGTCTCAATTCACTTTCAGACGGGATAATCTCGCCGAACATGCTTTGGACTTTCTTTTTTTCAGGTTCGACTTTATCAGCAAAC
>NW_013562545.1:0-5280 GCF_000968595.1 Rasamsonia emersonii CBS 393.64 | reverse complement strand
AACTGTAGATGTGACGCGTATCCTAGCTTCGCAAGCACCTGATATTGGTTGTTCAACACCTCCCCAATGTGAACCGGATAGTACTTTTCGGCGTGGTAAGTAGGTAGTGTCTCCTCTTCAATCTTTTCAGAGTGATCAATCAACTCAAAGCCAGAGCTTGGAAACGACCGTAGGGCATGAGGCACTCCCAAAGAAGATGACGACATTGTTCTGCGATTAGTGTTCGAGAAAGGTGGCGATTGAGAACTTGGTTGAAGGCGAAAGCACGACCTCACGGGCGGGCAGGAATGGATTTTTAAATTGTCACGAGACACAAAAATGCCGCGGGTGTATCGCCAGGCTCGAGTCATTCTCAAAGAAAGGCCGCAAATAGATGCACTGATTACTAGAGATTATAAAACGCAACGTCGCGGTTGACTGAAGAGTCCAGCTGAGTGATGTATCACGATGGGGCTAAAATGCTTGGCAGCCACTAACTCTGAACCCGCTATGGTACTGGGTCCTGGGCGCGGCACGATGCCCGAGCGGATTTCCCTTAACTACTAACTAGCAAGAGTATCATGGATGGAAAACCAATGGAGAAGAGTTTAGGAAGTCTCACCCAATTGAAATGTCTAATGGGCGAACAGGAGATCTTTAGGCGCACGCTAGGTAGAACAGATACTCAGAGGTATTTTACCACCACAGAAGACAAAGTTTCTACTGGTAGTTTCTGGGCCTCACCACGTCAACAATTGCTGTATGAGATGAGACAGTATAACATTCGTAACAGGCAAGAACTATGGACACTCAAATGCAATGTGAGAAAAGCAATGCAAACAGAACCAAACAGAGGATGCCCAGAGGATACTCAGAGAAAGCGAGCAATTTTCAAGACAACTATCCAATACATAGATCACCCATGCTTCACACAGGTTAAGCGATTTCGCAGCCACACGTGCAGTACATGATAACCACATCCACGTCCATTATCCTTTGAGCTTACTCGTTGCCCCTTGCTGGACTTCTCTCAATGGCTTCATCAGAAGGCTCGTTTCCCAAATTTTGGATGTGTCCCTCAATATTAGCACGCAGAATATTGTCTTCGTATCCACCCTCCCTTCCAGCACGAGAGGGAAAGAATTTAAAGGTACCATCGACATGCACATGGACTGAACCGACTCGTGTCCCAGAGTTCGTAGCGAGGCCTACCGTGATGACCAGCTGACGATCACTCCTATCCTTGGAGGACAAGTGTGCTCTGGCCCCCCTAGAAAACCACGTTAACAGTTTGGTAAATTTAACTGAAATAGGGGCGGTAGAGGCAACGCCATACTGGATATTGGCCATTGAAATTCGTGGATCCTGAGCAGATGTTAGCACCAGTACGAATGACTTAAAAAAAACCTTTTTTTTTAACATACAGCCTTCTCTATCGCATCGCATACTTTCTTGGTCGCCGCTTCCCATGCCCCGCCTGCAGGGCCATTGCTGGCCAGAATGTCATTAGGACTAACGGTGCCAGTAAACTGGACAAGCGCCCTGGAGGTGGTTTGAAGTCCCCTAGCGAAGGTGCGGCTCATTTTTTTAGACGAGGGACTAGAGGGACTGAAAGGAGCTTTCTTGTATAATGTACCCGGAAATGATGAATATCAAACACTCGATGATTGACGAAGACTCTGTGAAATCAGCTAGAGAAGCCATAAGTTGAGGGAATTGGGTACCTTTTTATGCTGCAGCATTGTGTTCGTACCTCCTTAGAAGCTCGTCTTCGCGCCCGGTCGGAGTGTCACTACCTCCCTCACCCATCAACCAATCGAGTGGCTTTCGAGAATCGTTGATGAAACCTCCGCCACGGCCAGGTTACAAAATTGCCAATCCCAGTGTACATTCTGGCCGTTCAATGGCCCTCAGGCGTTTCGATCTCCACACAACACTTTGTGCCCATTGTCTCGGAGTCAGAACCCTGTGAAAGCAGGCACGACCAAGTTCGGCTCTCCTAGTAGGCGACCTGATGAAATCCAGATTTGTGCCTTGTTTGGTGGACTAATGCAATAGGCACTCTGTTGTCCGTACACATAACCGACTCTAATGGTTGGCGACTACCTCGGCGGTTAAAGGATCCAGCTCATTCGCTCTCTGGATTGTCATTCCCGATGGTCATTTAGTGATGGGCAGTCCAATCAACTATCTCCAGGGGGATGACATAACAATGCTGTCGGGCTTTACACATCCTGCCTGAGCCTGAATTTTTGGCATACCGGTCTAACTGGATTCGGTAGTCATATAAGCTGATGTGATAGACATCATATTGGAAGCCGATACCCCGCTTCTTACAATAAGGCTTATACGCCAGGTCGCCCACATCTGATTAGAATCAAGAAAAAAAAGTTCTTTCATATCATTATATTGTCTTCTATAGTGAGCTTGTAGAAGCTTCTCCCCCACATGCTTATAGCCATAACCTCAACAATTTTATCAGAGCACTTTGTCAAATACTCCATAATACTGAGCTGTTATGCTACCTGGGGTTGATAAGTCCACATGAGACTCCGCATTGTGGCCTTACGGTTGTAGATTATTGAATGTCATGATTATCACTATTGTTCATCTGGCCAGGATTATATCGAGTTCATGCTGTATGACGGCCCTTGTTGATGTCGATCGAGACTTTTGTCTACTCCTAAGGCAAAATCAACTCTCCTATTTAACAGACGTCAGCTCCCTTTTGATGATCATGACATTTCTTTTCTTTTCTTTCACCAAATACTGAAAACAGAACGGACTTCTTTTGATCTTTCTCTATTGCCTCACTCATCACTACAACATCACATTAGAGTAGAAAAATTACATTTGTTCACAACAACTCAACACCAATATTTTAGACTTTTAGACTTCTTGTTCTTCTTCTTTGAAAAGATCTCAGACTTCTCAGCAATTTTACTATCAGGAACTGCAATAGGTGTTGGGGCACAGCCTTCGTGAACATCTGGCAGTTGTGAATGCAAGGAAGTGACAGACTTATTGCCCAGCAGCTTAACATCCTCATCTGACAGACTAGGAGGTGTATCCAGGCGCTGTCCAGGATAACTTCTGCATTGTGCTGAGGACAGTGTTGAATGTTATTATGCATCTCTATTCATTGTCAAATCAATTAGCCACATCATTGGCCAGGATGCAGCCCTGACTTCTGATCAATAATGAGCAGGCAGGCAAGAGAGCAGTAGAGAAATGATGCATTTGATGTAAATGAACTGGGCTGTGGGAAAGGTCCTGTACATGATATCTGTGCAATTGATAGATACATTAACCATCGTGCTAAATAGAGCTTGTAGGAATGAAGGCGGAGAGATGGAAAATGAATCATGTCACAGTCGAATGGATATCAATGGCATGACGTTGAAGATGCATCTTATCAGTGAACTGCAGGCCGCAGACAGTGCACCTAAAGGGATCTCCCATCTTGGCTCGTTTGAAATGCTTCCGTCTGATGTGCTTGGTTAGGTCACCGTGCTCTTTGAATTGCTTCATGCGCTTTTTGATGTCCAAATTCGGCTGTCCCACACAGATGAAACAGACACGGGGCCTTCTCTCTGTCATGACCGATCGAATAGCTGCCTCCAGCAGCTGATCCGACTGGGAGCAGCTTTCGGCAGCATTAGTCTCCTGGTCTTTAACGTCGTATCCTTCTGGCTTTGTTGCCTCGACCATCTGGCCAGTGGGACGTTTGTCCCGTGCGAGACGGCATGTGACCCCTTCCTCGAATAGACAGTAAGCGGCAATGGCGTCAATAGCATCGGTCCGTCGGCGCATCTCGTCCTCCAGTGTCGATCGTGGCAGAGTAAAATAGTTTCAATCAGACGTTTCTGCGGAGCGGGCAGTTCTTCGCAATAATCCAGTGTCTGGTTCACGGTCTCGGCCAGCTTGGTCCCAGACAGCTGCCGCTGGATTTCCAGCATTGGTTGCTCTCGGTCATACTTCTCTTGAAGCTGGGCAAGCAGCGCATCCCGCGCCCGTTGCCTGGCGCCAGCTAATTCCTGGTTAAGCTTCTGATACACCTCGTACTTCACTGTTCCACGGTGCCGCGCCAGCGGACGTCCCAGCTGTCGGCGGAGCTCACCGCGCCATTGGATCAGATCCTGAATTTCAGGCTGTTGGTTGACAGAGGATGATTGCGCGGTCGTCAACTCCTGCGGCCGCTTAGGATCAATTGTCCGGCTCATACGACAGGCCGCACGCATCATATCCTCCTGGGGATCGAGACCTCGGATGATGGCTGCGAGGTCCTTGTCGATCCTCCGGTGAAGGTAGTACTTCAAGAAGGTGCGGGTATCGGCATGGTGCATGATCAGGTTGCGGAGAGCATCGCTGACGGATCCTGTGGCCAAACGGTCAGTGACGTTGAGATCGCAGGGGACATATCAGTCAAAAGAGCAACGAACCGCTATTATCCAGTGCCTTGCCGGCTCCATACCGCAGACTGTACGGGCGGGAGACCTGCCGGAAGCCGGTAATTGCGCCTACCTTCTTGACCCATGGTAAAAGGGTGGAGTAGGGCAGAGCCTTATCAAGAGAGATAGTGATTCCCTCCAGCGTGCGCTCTGACTGACGGAAGACCGGGATATTATCCAACGCGGGGTCAAGCGTCAATTGCAGCTCGTTGCATTCATCGGGGATCCGCAGGCGGAGGAGTTGCTCCGCAGACATCAGCACTTCCTCTCCATCAACACGTGCAAAGGCGCGATCGGCGAAGAGAAGACCTAACAGGAAAACGTGCGGACTAAGGATGAGTGATGGGTCGAAGATGATTTCCGGGAGAATAAAGGTATTCCTAGTCCAAGGTCAAACCTTGCTGCGGTGATAAATAGAAATGGAGTCTTCATCGGACTCGCCAGGTACCACTTACTCGTCTTTGGCGCCCAGAAACTCCTTCGTGAACTCAAAAGTGAACTCGATCACGATCCGATGAGGACCACCTTTAGGATCTCGGAGCAGTCAGACTTTAATATGGCGATACTTGAGATCCAAGATGGCCTGCGGACGATTTGTTGTAAGACCTGCCAGCTGTAGAAACAGACAGAGCTCGATGCGATGTTGACGGTGTCCAAACTTCTTTTTTGTGGTGCTGATGACAGTCTCCACAACCTTCGCCAGATCCTCGACATACATAGCCGACTTTTCACGACCTTTACTGGACAGTTTGTGTTTCTTAGCCAATTTCCGGATCACCTACATAGACCAGTCAGAATCAGCAACGGTGTCAGACATCACGGAGAACCCCAGCAGAGCTGGAAAAAGTCA
>NW_013562546.1:0-9286 GCF_000968595.1 Rasamsonia emersonii CBS 393.64 | reverse complement strand
CACCCGATCAGCAGAAGGAGAGTGCTTCACTGTAGTCTTCCTGGGTGTAGACGGTCTCATCGAAGTTCTCGAGTTGTTGGATATAGTACTCTGGCGGGTGCTCATTATCCCCAAAGAGCTGGGCCACGTCGCTGGCATCCCTCAGCTGATCTTCACCTTCGTCAAGTTCAGTTGGGTCCGTATCATATCCCATGTCGTCGGAGCTGTCACCATCAGAATAGCCGCTCTCATCAGTCGACTGGTAGTCGGCCTTCCGACGGCGGTGGGCCATATTGCACAAATGTCACGAAGCGAATAACACAATATATATATGAATCGAAAGAAGATAGATTTGGAAGGTTGCCGGTCCACACGCCTCTGAAAAGGTGGTGAGACCGTCGGCTGGGGGATGGGTGAGGAGGCTTCATCTTGCAGGGAAGGGAAACACCACTATTTGTAACGGAGCGAGCGTGGCCAAGGACAAGGGTAACGGGTCGAGGGAGGTCGTTTTTGGCTCCCCTCGAGTAGACAAGCGAAGCGATAGAGGCAGAGTAATGGAAGAGATTCAACTTAGGGCAAGAGTCCAGTCGGCTTAGGTCAGCATCGCGGATGCGGTGCGTGGAGGCAGGCGGACGAGTGAGTGGCAGGAAGAATGGCAAATCGGCGGCTGAAAACAGCGACGACTGCGGCCGTTTTTGGCAGTCCTCTTGCCGTCTGATTGTTTATAGTAGTTAAAAGACTGTCAGGTAATCCCTTATATATAAGACCTCTGCTATCTGTGGCTCTAATTTATATACTTATTATAGTAAGTAAGAGCTTTAATAATCTATTTAGCTATCAGTATTATTACTTACTAAAGTTAATAAGGGGTATGTTTTCTATTGAGAAGGGTAATTAGGGAGCTATTTTATAAGCCTAACACTACCTTATACATACAACTATGGTTAAATAGAATTAAAATAAAATAAGCAACTGATAAAAGACAGGTACATACCCGCCTGTGGCTTGCTGCTGCGATAATTTCCTCAAGGGCCACTATACTTATACTCTCTGAATGTTGATCGATCCTGCAGGGAAGGGAGCTGTGTTTTGGCAAAGGGAAGGACTTTGGCGATGTCGAGTCCATAATTTGGCGGCCTATGCCCTGGTTTACCGAGCATGCCTCAAGGAGTAGATATTAATAGTTAGAGTAATACAGCAAAGGCCTCCTCATGCAGTTTCTTATGTATCATATTGTGCCATATTCCAGATGAATCCTTCTTTTCATTATCTTAACATGAACATACACAGTATGTACTGTATTTAGTACAAAAGGAAATATCTATTTTATAGAATTTATTAATAAAAAAGTGACATGATTGTAGAATCCTATCCTAATAATGTACCTTTTTCTGCAATGATACCATCCACCTTCCATATATAGGTAGAATGAACAGATTTAAACTTTTTATTTTATTCCTTTTTTCGACAATTCTTCTACTACACTTAAGAATGACATTGTCACTTATAAACCTGATTAATTGCTTACTCCTACCTCAGATCAAAATGCTGGTGCTCTATCTTCTTTTGTTGTTGGTATGCAATAGCCTCGCCATCCATCATGCCATGCACGTAGCATTCACCGATCACCTTGTAGGTGACACGCGCCTCGACTGCGGACGTCCTTCTTGCACTGGCGCTTGGGTTCGTCTCGCCGTCATGGTTGGCAGTAATCATAGCCTGCCGCTCTTCCCTGCATTCGCGGAGCAGGACAGGCACACTGCATCCATACAGGATGCACACTTTGTCGCCCTTCTTCGCCTCCCGTGGCGCAAGACACAGCGTCCGCTTCCCACGACTGTTCTCCAAGAAGGCTAGCCGCCGAGACCACACCGTCTGCAGGACGCGTTCCAGATATTTCTTGACAAACTCGGGCGACTTGTACGTGATGACCTCTTTCACGACCAGATCGCCCCCCTTGGGTCGGAGCTCGAATGCCTTTTGGCATGCGTTCTTCCACAGTCGTGTCGGCAGTCGACCCGACGAGTCGCGATTCCCGACCAGCGTGCGCCAAAACCCTTCCGGGGGCGGCTTGGAGGTGTCCTTCCAACCGACGACCTCGTTCCATTCTGCCGGGATCACACCCGCCAGAGCAGGCAATTTCTTCTCCTTGACAGCGCCCAGGACAAACCCATAGGCAACCAGACTGGTCATTATCTTGGGGTTTGGTTTGACCATTGCGGGCGTCGTCTTCGCCGCGTTGTAGAAACTCCGCCCCGGGCCTGGCTGGCCAACGAGCGGATCCGCGTTGACCCGATGGTAGACGCCATTCTTCCCAAGTCCAAACGGGTTCCGGCTGATGGGTGCAATCCACGATGGCAGCGACTCGTCCGCCGGCGCCCAGGGGCGACAGAGCATGTTGAGCGAACCCGAAGTGGAGACGGTGAAGAACAAGACGTCCCGACAGACTTCGACGATGTTCTTGTCATAATCAACAGGGATCCGGTGGAGTATCGTTTGCTGGCGGAGTGTCCTTATGAACTTTTTCGCCAGCTCATTGTACACAGGATCAATCGATAGTTGAGGACGCCTCGGTGGCGGACTGTTGATGTCTTGCCCATTCACCCGCTCACCACCAGGAGTATATTCCGCAGTATCGTGTGAATCGGCATCATTTGGGACCACTACGCCTCCTCCATTAACGTCCGCAGCGGGGTGCACAACGACAGGTACCTGGCCTTGGTCAGAGCCGCTCTGCTGATTATGTTGCCTTTCAGCTGCAGTTCCAATGGACTCGGCATCCGAATAAGCTCTTCCCCTGCCACGTACAGGGACTGCGAGGCCGGCCGGGCCAGGAGCAGACACGGTGCTTAAGTTGTCGGATCGGGCGTCCGATGATGCTCTTGATCTTGGCGCCTGGCCACCACCCCTAAGGGCCATGGCTGGAGTCAGCCCTGACCACTGCTCGTTCTGGACATAAGACATAGGAGAAATTGGAGATACAGGTGGCCCATTCGACGAATGGTTTCCTTGTTGCTCAAGACCATCTCCAACTTGGGAGATGAATGCGTCTTTCGATCCCGGTCGCGCATCCCGTGCGAGCGAAAGGATCGCGTATAGCACGTCACGAGGATCCGTGGTCACGAATCCTGACAGCGTCGACATGAGCTCTTCCAACGACAGCAACCGCACCATGATTCGGCCATCCTCCGTCTTTCGGAAGATGTCGTCCGCGACCTGGACCAGGCGGGCACCGGCATATTCCGCGAGATCACCGAGGTAATCGGGATCGTTATGAAACTCGTGCGAGTTACGAAACACGGTCTGGATCTTGGGCTGTGCGTTGACGAAAAGCGATACAGCATCGGCAAAATCCTCCCAGGAGATGGACTCCTTGCCACAGTGCAAAGTCGCACTCTTGGCCAGCGCAATCTCCTGGACAATCCAACGGCGGCTGAACCAGGGTCGCTTCAGCAAGTTCGACAGCGCCACATAGTCTTTGGATAGATTGTGGTCTGCCACCAGGTGATCGAAATCGTCAGATATCGATATCAGTCTTCGGATGAAGTCCATCGCTCTTCCACCGTCCCCCTCTTCACGCCCGAGCCACACGCAGACGCTCCTCGCCCTGCTGAAGATGTGGAACATCCACGGGATTTGTTCACTCTTCTCCTTGTTGTCACGTTGGTTGATGCACAGTGCATCGACCCAGAGATATCGGGGCTCCTTTGGATCTCGCAGCTGTAGTAGAGCAGCCTTCAGGTTGGGTCGTATGGGCACCGGATAAGCTATGGATTCACGCAACAGTCCGATGGAATGGCCGATCTCGTCATCTTCCCATGTGTAAGAGAGAGCATCGTATGGCTTCGGATCCGGACTTCGATTGTTTTCTGGAGGGTATGCTAGGGGGTAAAGGGTATAGATCTCCAGAGCGCCCACCAGCTCTGTATTCCCGTCTCCCGGTGAGAGCTTCAAGAGGCGGAATTCGCCTGACTGCAACTGCGTGTACTGGTATGTGGACATTTCCACCCCTGATGTAATCTTCAAACCATTAATTCATGCCGGTTTCAACATCGATGTCTTCTCACCTTTGGTCATAAATGTCAAGTTCGCACGAGAGGGTCCCTGCGAAGTAAGCACTGAGGGCAATCATTGCTGCAGAGAAGTCCTTGAGACGACAGAAGCAAGGCTGTTTAATAAAATCGCCTTGCTCTTTTTTTCGCCCATAGTCATTTACTCAACAAGGCTGTCGGCGGGCCTTTTTTTCGCTGCTGACAGCATATCAGCCGCAACACCACGAGGCTAACCAATGGCATCATTCAGCGACGAGTCGGTACTAAAGAATCTAATTAATCCAGCTGCTGGCAGCCCAGCCCTGCAGTTGAACTTTCCCAGTAATGATCATACATGTTGAGCCACTAGGGATAACAATGTTGGGTTTTCGCCCGCTTCTGCGCCGCTTAACTCGCCTATGGCGCGTTCAGCCTCGTAGCCTTGTTTGCCTGGCACTGATCAAACTGTCAGCAACAACCAGCCTTCAAGAACGTAAAAGGGGCAAAGGATACTGTAAAAAATGAAAATAACCGCAATATAAGCCAGTTTCATGGATATTTCGCATGCGCTAGAATATCGTTTCGGAGAAGAGTGAAGAGTCTCGATGCATCGATGCAAACTGGAGGTCGATGATTTCTGTCTGTCTCCCCAGCAAATCGCATCAAGAGAAGAGACATGGGCATCGGGAGCGGGGCAGTGCAAACAGCTGTCATCACGAGGAGTCGCCCGGGCGCATCACGATGCTTTGTCGTGGGCTCACTCCGTAGATTCTTTTCTTCCAATCGAACAGTGAAGAAAAGTGCCTTGCCAGCATTATAATTGTCCAAGTTGAGGCTATGCGCCCTCTGATATGCTCCTTTGACAGACAACCTGATATCCACGCAGAAATAATAGTATCCAATTTTATTCAACTCACCTAGAGAGCACTCGTTAACTGAGGGAGATGTATATTCCAATCAATGTAAGCGATGAAATCTCTTTACGAGACAAGAGAAAAAGAAACGTTCAAACGGAAATGTCAGAAAAACGAATCTGAAAGAAAAAAAAAACAAGAGAGAGAGAGAGAGAGAGAAAGAAAGCGAGGACCTACTTACCTAGATCACCACTGCTAACACAATATTCTTTCTCCCAGGCAACGCAATCTTCCGGCCAGCTTCAACGCCGGCTACTGGACCTAAACTTCCAGGGAAACGCACTCTCAAACGTATCCCTCGACGCGGCCGGCCTCGTAGCAATCGCCGAGATAACAGCAGTGGCGAAACGCACTGCTCTCACCGGGACATCGGTGATCTGGGATGCGCTGGTCCTATGTCCCGGTCTGCATCGACAGCAGTCTGCACCGGAGCTGAACGGCGGCGAATATCCCGCGGCGGCGGCCATGACGACCGGATACGTCTTTCGCATCGAAAATCCCGCAACGGTGATGTTTCTGCAGAAGGTCTCGGAGACAGGCCATTTGACGCGGCTCGAAGTGTCTCCTTTGACGTCGCCAGAGGAGAGGACAACGCAAAGCCGTCAGAAGGGGAGTTGGTATAGTAGAGAACAGGGATACAAGAAGAAGTTCACCCCGTCAGTAATCCTGAGTTCTGGTGCCAGACGTCTCTCACGGCTGTTGTCACATCGCCACCATCCCAAGGCCACCCGCTCAGACTGGATTTCGTCTGCGGCCTACATCTGCGCGGCCAGTGCGTCTCCAGCGCTGCTGGTGGTTTTCATCGTCATGGGAGACTGGTGGGGCGTCTTCTCGCTGCTCGTGCTGATGGTGGCGCGTCTGTGCAATGTCGTGGTGATCCGCCAGCGATGCCGCGAAGTAGGCTGGAAAGGCGCCTCCGAGCCGGGCGTCCGGGGCGATCTCCTCGTGCTGCTGAGCCAGGACCGCTGGGTGCGGCTGCAGGGTGCCGTCGACGACCTCAAGGCCGTCACGTCCGGGCAGTGGATGCGCGACCGGACGTTTGCAGAGGACATCCTGACCGCTCTGGCGACGCTGCTGGTGTACCTCGACACGACTCTGGTCAGCAACGTCAGCAAGTTCGGCCAGCTGCTCCTTCTGCTTCTGCTGATCGTCTCTGCGGGACTGCTGTCCGTGACGAATGGCACGACCAAGGAAATGCACATGCATGGCAGGGTTATCACCGTCAAGGGCCCGCCTAGAAAGTACGCCCGCAGGCGCAACCTGGCGGACGAGCTGGTGCAGGAGACGAAGCGCAAGGATTGGGCGCTCCGCCTGGGTATGATTGTCGATGACGCTGCTGGCGATGCGCAGGTGGTTCTGTAGAGTGTATAACGCGGCACTTCCTAGGTATTGACCTTATGCTGATACGTCATGCGAGGATGCTTGTCGATGGTCTATCGAACACCATCTTCGGTTTATGGATATATATATGAGACAACACGAACGAGTTGTGAATGTTTCCGTGATGAGATGTTGACATGTATTTTCCACTGAGATATAAGTTCGTTCCTGCAATATATTGCAATTATCGTAGCTCCTTCCTTGATCATATCATATCGTTTCATTCACTCATTCTTATCAACATACCTGCAGGCAGACAGGCTTATCTTATCCTCCCATTTCATCTACAAGAAATCTTTTTTTTCGTTCCCTGTGCAGTTCACCTGCAGTCCGGGTCAACAAATAAAAAATCATTGTGTCATCAATCACCGCTATATCCATAACATGTCATCTCTAGTCAAAGACACAACACGAGAAACGAAAGACTAACGAAAAGATTAAATCCTCCACAGTCAGACCAAAAGCCATAGGACGGACCAACGAACGATGAACGAAGGGGGTATTGTATTCTGCTCTTGCCAAACAAACAAATAAACAGGCACCAGATCCAAAAAAAAAAGGACAGGAAAAAAAAAGGAAGAAGACTACCCATCCAACGCATACACAGGAGCTTTGATCAGCACATTGTTCGGACCCTTCCCCCGGACTTCGACCGCCATGAATGCCGCAAACCGGATTCGCGTTGGCGAGCGGCTGCTGCTGCTGCCGCTGCTGCTCTCTTGTTGTTTCTCGGCCTCGTCCCGGTCCCGGTCTTTGGCGGCCGCTGAGCCGGGTCGTGTAGAGTCCTGCTGCTGCGAGCCAGGGCTGCTGCCCGCGCTTGGCGACGAGGACGACGAGGACGACGACTTTTTGCTCATGAAATTCCCAAACACGTACTTCTTCCTTTGCTCCCGGTTTGCGGGCAGACTGGGTTGCGTCTGCGGAGGGGAAGCATCCCTCGACGGGGACCCAGTGGTGGTGGTGGTGGTGGTGGTGGTGGTGGTGGTGGGAGCGGTGGAGGATTCCTTCACGGCGTCTCTGTCCATATCTACGTCCTCCGAACTATCCCGTCTGGGTCGTTCAGAGCGTTGTTGTTCCTGACTCGGAGGCGACCCAGCGGCACCCGGACGGTTCAGAGCGGGCAGTCCCGTTTCGACCTTCATCACCGATTCCGTGACCGTCGTCCCGGGCATAAAATACTCCACGCAGATATCTCGAGCTTCCAGGGGGATCTTCTCTGCGATGTTCAGCGCATTCTCAATAATCATCCTCGCCCCGTGCTCGATCTCCGGCGGCGGGGGATCTTTCAGACTCATCCCCAAGCTTGCAATGAGCTTTTCAATGAGACCCTCCGTCAGCTGGGAGCGGTGGTCCTGTGCCGACTTCGATTGTAACACCTCCGTAAGACCGTCCAGAGTCGCTCGCCGCCAGTTGGAGATGCGCGCGATCTGATTCTCCTTGTCCTCTTCCGTAGCAGCCTGAGGCTGTTGTCGTCGTAGGTTTGTCTCGATCATCTTGAGTTGTATACTTAAATTGGGTTCCAAATCCGGGTGAAAGAGACGGTCAAAGATTTCATCAACCAGCCATCGAGAGATCACGGCGCGTCCCACGGCAGTCATTTCCTTGGTGCCCACGGTGACCGCGTCCTCGTTGACGTACGACTGCAGCCAGTTGGGGATGCTCTGCCACTCCTTGCGGATAGAAAACGAGAGATCCTTGATGGCTCCATCAAGGCGATTGAACCGTGCTGTGTACTCGTTATCATCCAAGACCGTGCGCGACACTGCCATCCGCTGATGGGCCACCGTATTCTGCAATTGTTGCACCTGGGCCTCCTTTTCAAAATAGTATCTCTTGACCTTGTTATACTTGGCCTCTGCAGTCAGGTCTTAGTGAAAGTTCTACAGCACGGACATGAGAAGTTCTGGACATACGGAGCTCTTCATGCTTTTGGATCAGCGCCGCTACATCTACTTCCTCCAGGTCCTCTCGCGACTTGCTTTGCTGGGCCGATGGCGGAGTCTCCCGCCCTTGTTGATGCTCCTGGAGGTTCTGCTGGGACGAATTGCCCTTGAAGCTGGCGCCCGGTGGAGTGCCCGGGTACGGGGAATGACCCTGGGCAGCCTGAGAATCTCGCCGGAAGCTCTGCGGCTGGCTTGAGGAATCCGCCTGCGGCTGTCGTAACCCCGAGGCACGGTCCGCAGCGGCCATGTCGCCAGACTGCGGGTTGAGGTTCGAAGGTTGCTGGGACGGCCGGCGCGAAGGACTCTGCAGTTTCATCATGAGATCAGAATGGTGTGTCTGCTGCGGAGGGAGGGGAGAAGAAGACGGTTCCAGGAACTGCTGCGACGACGGCCGGGCCGGCGAGTAACTGGACTCCGGTTGAGGGGAACGTCGGTGCCATAAGACTGGTTCCGAGAGATTGGAATGCTGGTGGACGGGATGGTGCGAGAGGGAAGAAGGGTCGCGTTGGAAAGACGGATGAAGGGGCGATGGTGGTTGCAGTTCCTCACAGTATGAAGGCATGCGGTGCTGGTGGGAGCTCACCTGGCTTGGGGTCAGGTCACCACTCTCTCCTCGTCGATCGTGGTGGAAGGGTGTCGCGTCCAGCGGATCGGTGTTGACGCGCTGGATGGAGGGAGGATGTTCGAGCGGCGAATGCGGCGGAGGATGAGAGTATTGATGCTGCGAGGAGGGATCGGCGGCCGGCTGGAGGCCGTACGAGGGGTTGGAAGTGGGATCGAGCTCTGTGTTCTGCTGCATCAGCGGATTGGAGTGGAGCTCTCCTACTCCATGCTCTTGTCTGAAACCTAGATATGGTTCCGATGGACGCCTACGGTCGACGAACTGCTGCTGCTGGTGTTGAGCAAATGAACTGGGCTTGTTATGTTTCACAGAGAAGGACCGGCCGAGACCCTTGGACTTGTCCCTGGCAGACGAGGATGGCGAGGACGAATGCTGCGCAAAGAGGTTCTTCTTCTTGAGTTTCGCAGGCTGCTTGAC
>NW_013562547.1:0-48696 GCF_000968595.1 Rasamsonia emersonii CBS 393.64 | reverse complement strand
TGTAGCCCAGACCACGGTCAGGGAACAAAAACAGCACTGGAAATTTGCCCGAGATGCATACCGAGACCACGCAAATGCATTGCGAGCATACAATACCCATGCTGGATATGCCTCGTAAGTGCCTCAAAACTGACCCAACCCACCATTCAACCTGAGACAGATGACTGACATCCTCTGATGCTGCTGATATCAAGGATCCGAGGAGCGATACTCGTGATCTTTACGACCAGGAGGTGCCCGCGACATTTAGGCCTGCGGAGTATTCATACCCTCCTGCTCCACCCGAGGGATGCTATTCAACACGTCATGCGCAGGCCCTCGACGATCCTAATCGGAAGTGGATTTCGTTTTCGCTTAAGGGAAAGAAGTGAAAGTGTAAAGGAAGAGATGAAAAGAACAACAAGGGGGGAAATTGCAATTTACACGATTCATACTCTCCTGTTCCACCAAAGAGATGCTATTACGTTTCCTTTCCCGACATCCGATCGTCTCTTAGTCAAGTAAGCCTTCTAGTTATTAGCCAAATAGCTTGTCTTCAGTAGAGCTTTCCGGAAAAATCTGGTTGTTGTCACTCCTTTTTATGTACGTGGTTCCAAAGTAGATATGATTGGTCGGCGCGTGCCTGACCCCGGACGGAACATCGCGGGGAAAAAGCTTGGCTTAGCTAGCTGCAACCAAAGCTTCACTTCGCGCCATCTCCAAAGCTTGTGGTCACCGCTTGCTTCCGGCATTTTGGATACCATGAGCCCTGTTGGTCTCTAGTCGGAACTTGCCTTGACTTTGGATTGGAGGTGATGGTCGAGCCACCCCGCTTCGTTGGTTCACAATGAGCGACCACACCTAAGGTGGGCCGAGTCTCCTTTTTACACCAACTTGACTGGGCTGAGACTTCTGAAATGTTCTCCAACTGACTGCGACAAGATGCCAGAGAACAATCCCCATGCGAGTCAGGGGGTATGTGACAAGGACCGTACTTTTGCTCCACAAGTCTCCCTTCCCCGTTTGTTGACACTGAACGAGGAGACCTCCACAAAGCAAGCCAGTCATGACGCTGTCGATGTCTCAACGCTAGGTACCAGCCCTGACACCGCTGACAATGTCGATCCCACCTTGCTCGAAGAAGCCAGCTTATTTTCCACGCTGGACCCGGAGCATCGCGATCGCCTCACACGATACATTGCAAACCATCCCTTCATTGTGAACGAAGGTCCGGTCGTGCGACGTCAGGAATGGCACAAATTCACACAGGATCTTCGCGCGGAAGCCGCCACTGTTGGACTGGACGAGGAAGCCATTCAACGGGTGATCAGATATGTGAGGAAGCTATACAGGGGATTGTACAAGGGAAATGTTCACTACGATGATGGTTCTACGTTTGAGGTTGAAGAGATCGGTGGGGATCACGGGCATGTGAAACGAAAGAAACGAGAAAGAAGAAAACGTGGCTCCTCTGGCGCGACGAAGAGCAACTCGAAGAAGCTGAAGCAGATGCTGGAAAACGAGTCTCCTGTTGAAGACGGATCTGCTGCGGCTTTGAGTACGGAGTCTGATGCTACCAGCGCGATTCCGGTGATAGAGGTTACTCAAGAAGCTATCACATTTTCTCAAGCGAATCTCAGCAAGACCTCAGAGCTGAACACTAATGATACACCTGAGAGCAGAGAAAACAAGGAAAATGCAGCTCCTGGCGACATTAACGTGGAGAATCGCAAGAAGCCCACAAAGCAAAAAACTAAACGACCAGCCAAAGTCAGCCACCATTTTGCAAAGAACCGCAAAGAAGGAAAGTCCACAGCCAGCAGCCCTTCCGGCAGGAAAAAGAACCCCAAGCAATCAAAACCAGCAGATACAGGCAAACGCAGCGAGGCAGACACTGCAAAAAGTAAGGAGGCTCGCGAAGCGACCATCAAAGCAAGATCGCATCGAAAACGTGTCCGACGGCGAGAAAGACTGAGGGAGAGAAAGGCGCAGGAACGTGCTGCAAAGGCGGATGGACGGCCACAGGCGACCAACTCCAACGCGACGAAGCAAGACGAGCAATCTCCGGCTCGTGCGGACATGTCGGATTTTCGAACACCGATGATTCGCAAGGCGTGACGGCCGGCGATGAGGTGATGTCGAAATATTTTGCTTGTTCCCCAGACCAGAAAACGCAAAAGAGTGAACTGGCCAAAGCAGAAACGGGTGCTAAAGACATCACCACTGCCCCGGTTTGCGGTGCTACGGCGCCTGCTGGTGTCGATCAATCCCTCCTTGATCTGCTATTGTCTTCTGATTCTTCTCTAAGCGACGTTCCCAGCGACGTGAGCTCCATCGCTGCCGACTGTCCTCCCTTATCTCCTCTTGCACAAGATACTCCAGACCAGCATGATGATCCAAGTTCTGTTCCTCAAACACCAACCAAGTTCGCCCAGCCGCCGGCGAAGAAACTTCGCAAAAAGCTTCCAAAAGTCTCACCCTACTTTCCCAAACCGTCCGGCGACGCAGAGTCGTGTCTCCCCTTCCCGCCCATATCGGCAGAATCGTTTGGCTTGATCCAGGAACAGCTAGCCCACGATCCGTTCCGCCTGTTACTTGCGACGATCTTCCTCAACCGGACACGCGGAGGCGTTGCCATCCCGGTCCTTTTCCGCGTCTTCGAGCGGTATCCCACCGTCGAAGCGATGGCAGCTGCGAATGTGGCAGACGTCGTCGAAACGATCCACTGTCTGGGTTTCCAGAACCAGCGCGCGAAGAAATGCATCGAGCTCGCGAAGACATGGTTGGTGGCGCCGCCAACGAAAGGGAAGCGGTACCGCAAGCTCAATTACCCCAAGAAGGGCGATGGACGAGACGTTGGTCCGGACGAGTGCATTGACGACGACGACCCGCGCGTGGCATGGGAGATAGCGCATTTGCCGGGGATTGGGGCCTATGCGATCGACAGCTGGCGGATCTTCTGCCGCGACGAACTCCGCGGTCTGGCGTCTGATTGGAAGGGGACGAACGCGACATCGTCAGCGGACTTTGAGCCGGAATGGAAGCGCGTCCTGCCGATGGACAAGGAGCTAAGGGCGTATCTGACGTGGATGTGGCTGAAGGAAGGATGGGTGTGGGACCGGGAGACAGGGGAGCGGACCCGAGCAAGCGAGAAGATGATGCGGGCTGCTGCGAGGGTGTCTTGCTCATGAGGAAGATGGTAATTGGGTGTTGGAGATGTCTCCAGTGAAGGTGTCTACGTACGAATAGCCTCTTGTTAGAGGAGATTTTGTCTTGTCACTGGGATATGATGAATTAGGCTTTTGTTCCATCTGTTATTACCGTGATAGATACGATACCCTGTACAAAATACAGACAGCATCAGGACAAACGAGAGCGATAATATTATTGTTCATGACACTAATTCAGTATATTACCCTTATTATTAAAGTATATATATATATATATATGGAGACTATCCGTTCCAGGAGGGACGGACAGACAACGTAATCTCTAGTGTCTCTGGACGCCCCATTGATTAATCAATCGATGGAGGTATACCTCACTTACGTTGTAAATCACTGTATCTGTTCTCCTAGAGATATATATTATATATACCAAATATATATGCCCTAGGAGGAACAACGCCTAAGACTCTTGACAATGATATCCTTCCTATCAGATAAGTACCTATGCAATCTCAAAAAACCGTCTTAAGAGAGAGAGAGGGAGGGAGAAAGGCCGTATAGTGAGCTATATATGTATGTATGACCTATAAAAATAAATATAAAAAAAATAAAAAATAAGAGACTTGATGTTGTACATATCAACAAAACCGCAACCAACAAAAAAAAACAAGATTGGAAATAAATAAAAATACTATTCGAAGAGCAAAAAAAAAAGAAGAGAGAGAGAGAACCAGAACAAATAAATAAATAAATCATTGATATTCTTCTTCAGCCGGTCATTGCTTGAACCCATCAAATCAAAATCAAAAATTCACAGAATTCAATTCAATTCAATTCGATTTGAAAGAAAAGTTAGTTGAGCAAATAGGTATGCACAGTACTGTACAGTACAGCAAGATCCTCTCCGAATAAAAAATTAACATCATAACCATTAATTAATGAATTCCCCCCCCCAAAACCAACAAGATGAACCGAACCAAAAAGAAATGGCCAAAAAAAAAATGGAAGAGGCTGCAGAACTACCTACCTAGGTACCTACTTACTAGGTAGGTATTATTGAATATACTCCGAGAGACGCCTGGAGAAGTTCAGGCCCCTTCTGTCTGTTTCATTTGGTTACAGGGTAATAGAGGAATTTTTTTTTTGTTTAAGCCAGAATCTTGTTTGCCTGCCATCAAAAGAACATCGAATTTACCCCTGACGTACCATTATAGCCTTCTTTTTCTTCTTGCAGCGTCAACAGCCATGAAGAAAGAAGAGAATATTATATTCACCTGCAAAACACGCATAGATATCTATCTCAAGGTAGATATGTTCAATTAAGGAAACTCAACCACCTCATATCTACAAACGAGTCGAAACTCCACACTGACGTCCCGGAATCTCTCCTCCAACGCGACAACCCTCGGGCGAAGGGCAGCCTCCAACTCGTTGATCTGCGGTGGAACATGGCGCTCTCTGCCTGTATAGACCCTGACGCGAAAGCGCGGGTCATCATTTGGGCCCTCCCGCCCAGGCGGGCGAATGAAGAGCCTCTTCAGCACGGTGAAACGCGTGTTGCGATGCTTCGCGACTTCGCTCAGCTCGTCGATCCAATGGGGGAGAGCTTCCGTGTTGAAGTCCACTATGTACAGGAACCTCAGTGACGGCGGTAGGAGATCGACCAGCGGTGTGACGGGGTCCCAGCTGCTAGGGCCGTGGAATTCCACCAGGTTGCTCAACCTGATACATAGGTTTTCCAGCGCGGGGAAATCCAATAGAGAAGCCAGAAACCGTCTGGTGGGGAAGTCTGCAGTCTGCCATACTAATGAATCGACAAGTTCGTGCATCTCCAGCGATAGGGTTTTTAGCGTTTCTTTAGTGTATCGGAGTGGTGCATACAAGGGAACGGGATTGAAGACATCGATCTCTGGGTCGTCATCATACACTTGCTTTCCGGAGCTGTATTTGAACGATTCTAGCCGTGGACACAGCCATATCAAGTCTGGCAACTCCGGTAAGATATGCCTGCTGTCACATACTCCAATTGGATACTGGTGACAGTTGAGGTGCCGTCGAACAATTCCAACAGGCGACAACCGCCCCCTGCAACATCCCAGGCCTCAAAGCTTCGTAGTGATGAAATCTGAAAGAAGGGCAGCACACGGGGGATCGTCATATGGCCCTGTCGTTGGAAGGTCGGACCCTCTCGTAGAAAGACATTTTTCAAGTTGGATAAGTACCGGGGTTCTGCGTCCGCCGCTCGTTCAATGATCCGTGTGAGATGTGGGCAGTACTCTGGTTCTGGAAGGGGCAGGGTCAGCTTCTCCAGATTTTCAAGCCGGACGAGCAACAGTGCGAGCCAGGCATCCTCCTCTCCTTCGATGAGATCGTTCAGCCACTGCGAGAATTCTCCCTCGGAACGGCAGGCCGATCGCACAATGCCCTCGTAGAATGCAGAAGGGAGAGGTTCTGCAGTCGGTACATCCCAACCGCCCGCATCCGTAAACAGTTCTAACGAGTGTACTAGGCTTGCTAGCTGCGGCTTCTGAAGGATTGTCTGGGTGAAGCGAACGACTGGTAAGGACAGCGGTGGTTTGGGGAAGAAGCCTTCCGCGCAAAAACTAGTGGTCATTCCAAGGGAGACATTGCTGTAGATAAGGGGAAGAAAGAATGAATAGAGGTATTTTGAACTTTGTGCCAGCTTTATGTGACTGTCCTGTTCGAGAAATGACCCGATCTCCAGCAGAATCTCATGTGGGAGTTTGTGAAGCATTTGAAATCAATATTTTCAGCAGATGGATGCAACGCTGTAGATGTTCGAGACTGTTAGTAGATTATCATCTGCTTCCTCCAACATACCAATATTATATATTATTGCAGGCTGTCTCTGAGTATTTCATGAGTCATGGTCAAGAAATTAGAGCTGTTGGTTCATTTTTGCTCCCGCTGTCTGGTTAGCGCCTCAGTGGTGTCACCTGATTCGTATAGACCCTGCGTTATATACCAACTGTTAAGGATAAAAATATGCTCTATTGGTCAATGTGGCCTTTATATGCTGCAAAGCTACATATACTAATTTGGCTGGACATACAAGGGTAACACTACACCAAAAAGGTAATCTTCTAAACCCGTCCCCTCCCCTTTGATTGAGAACCAGCCTAGATATAAGAACACTATATAAGCCCATATATACCAGAATTTGACTATATATACCTCACTCGTTCGTAGATGTACGGTACGCAGGACTCATATCGAGAACCCCCCCGAATTGACCTGTCTCGGCTCGCCCGCCGCCTCGAACGTCCCGTTGGGCAGCACCCGGATGGCTTGCGCCGTGCTCTGCCCCGCTGCCACCCAGGTGACGTTGTGGCCGCGACCCTGCATAAACGCGACCGTGTCGTTGTCAAAGGCGTACTCGAACGTGACGTGGTTGGGGATCAGCTGGTCGTGCAGCCGCGGCTGGGCCAGCGATTCAGGGGCACTCAGCCCCTGGTCGAGGACGTGGATGACGCTCTGCACCGTGGCCGTGATGATGCGACTGCCGCCTGCGGAGCCGGTGATGAAATACAGCGTTCCGTTCGGATGTGTCACCATGATGGGCGTGATCGACGACAGAGGCCGCTTACCCGGTCGGATGTAGTTGGATGGCGAGGGCACGTATCCAAAGGCATTGGACGAGCCTGGAATCGAGAAGTCTGCATAAAAGTTTAGATCCACGTGTTACACTGGATCAGATATTATCGGTTAAAGACGTACCATTCATCTCGTTGTTCATGATGATTCCCGTCTCAGGCACCATAAGTCGGCTCCCAAAGAGCAGGTTGATCGTGGTCGTCAAGGAGATGGCCAATCCAGAATGATCCGAGGCGACGATATGCGACGTTCCGGGACTGAAACCAGTCAGTCAGAAGTCATCACGACAAGTTCAGAAGGATACTCACGTATCCAGGCTCTCGAGTCCATCAGGGTCGTATGCCGACACATTCTGTGTGCGGAAATCGGAAATGCGTCGGCGGATGTCTCGAATGGTCGAGTCGTTCAGCATATCTCTCTGATACTCGTCCATCCCATCGACGAAGAACGGATCGCCGAGACTGGTTCTCTTCAAGAGGTCAGCCTCCGTCAGCGAATCAGTATTAATCCGAAAGTACCTTGCCATATGCAAACCGCATCGCCTCGTCCAAGCGGTGCGTGCTCAGATTGACAGTCTCCGGCGAGAAGAATGGGTGATATCCTTCCACGGTCTTCAAGATATTCAAACCCACGATCCCACTGGATGGAGCGGTCGTGCTGGTGATCTTGTATCCCCTGTAGTCAATCTCTGCGACATCTCGGATCGCCACGGTGTAGTTTTTCAAGTCCTCTAACGTCATCGTGCCGTTGTCAGACTGCACCGCTCGAACCATGGTCTCCGCGATCGGACCAGAGTAGAAGGCATCGGCTCCCTGGTTGGCAATAGTCTCCAAAGTATCTGCATATCGCTTTCGAGTAATGGTGTCGCCCAGGCCGAGCCGCGTGCCGTTGGGGGCAAAGTCCAGCGCCCAGGTTGGGTCCTTGGAGAGAAAATCTTCTCCGTCCCCGACGGCCGCTTCCATGTACCGCACCAAGTCCTCCGTGACAGGAAAGCCATTGCGAGCGGTGTGAATCGCAGGCTGCAGCACCGTGGCCCAGGGGAGAACACCGTAGTGCTTGTGAAGATATTCCAAACCGCGGACCTCGCCCGGTACAGCACTTCTCCATGGTTAGTTGATTCATTCATGCCAATTCCGATATTTTCAGTGCATACCTCGCTAAACCGCCGTAAACCGACCCAGCCGTGTTATTCTCATACATATCCTCAAACGCGGCCGCCGGCGCAGTCTCGCGGAAGTCGACAAACTCGAACGAGCCGTTGGGCGAGCGGACCAGCATGAAGCCTCCTCCTCCGATACCGCTGTGGTACATGCCTGCAGTTGTCAGACAGCCTCATAACTGCCAGGCACAGGCTCATTGCTTACCGACTACGCCCACGCAGAAGACAGTCGCAACCAGCTGGATTCGAGTCAGCAGTGTTCAGAAGCCCTATCCTATCCGAGCTCTCTCTGTCGGTATTTACTGATGGTATGACTCACCGCATCTGCCGCATTCCCACCCATCTTGAGCATCTCGATCCCGTGGCGACTGCATATCGCACTCTCGCTCGCAACAGCGCCCAGTTTCCCGTGTGCATACGCGCCATTGGTCTGCAACTGACGGTCATGGTGCTTGTGTGAAAATATGGTGCAGAGGTGACGGTAAAGAGTGTAAAGGCAGTATGCAACCCAAAGGATCACGAGAACTTTTTTGAAGCGGTTCGAGAAGCGTGGGGAGGAGGGACCACCACAGACCGCGACGGCCTAGAGAGTTGTTCTGGGTCAATATTATTGGATCCTGTTGAGGAGGAAGCGCTGCTTGCTTACCTGCTTTTCAGACATCCGAGGTTGCTCAGCAGGCGCAGTGCGGGGATCGTGCATCGCGGCCACCTGGTCCTTGACAGGGGCCTGCGACCGCCAAAAGTTGTCGTCAGATGTCGGGCAGTTGACGTGATGGGAGCATGTCAGGAGGATAGATGGATAAGCGAAGGCGAAGTAACAATAATAACAACAATCGACAAGCGTAGATAAGGCCTGACCGGGGCCCCGGCATGGCTCGTGCCAGATCTGCTAAGAGGAATTACGAGATACGAGATAAAAGCCAATCAAATCAATCCCTGCACCGGATCGGCAGAGGATCAGCGCACTCTGATTGGCGGATTGGGAAGCACGCGATAGTGGGATTACATCATCTTCGGTAATCGGTCAGCTGACTGCCTGCCTACTCCGTACTCGGTACGGAGTACTTTAACACAAGAGAGTTGATGACTATGTTCCTAACTAAGGGCATTGAACGCGTTTGATGATGTTCACTAAGCTAGCTTGTGTAGTCAGTCCATCTGACTGCTAGTATATACAATACTAATAGTACCGAGTTGCCTGTGTGGTTCGTCGCGATTTTCATCTTTTGACATGGCACAAGAATGATGTAATTTTCCAATACCCCACAATGACACTGTATCGAGGCCCCTCTAAGTCCTACTACCTATGTAGGTATATTGGTGGCAGCTTTCTATGGGTATTCGCGTTCTCTTGTCAAAGTGAGAACCAAACCACGTGCAGCGGTGTCCTTAAGCATGGACGAATCACCGTCGGTTATGGGACGATTGCCGGATTCAGCGCAATTACTAAGCGTGGCATAAACTTGAGCCGAATTCGTACATACGGTCAGAGAGTGTTATGAGAATAATTTACATCATTCAATCCTATCCACTCCTCTAAGGATAGTGCCGGGAATCGAAATTAATGATATTTCCTCCAAAACAAAGATGAAAGAAACAACAGAAAGCCTCCTGCAACAGCGGTATGCTCAAAGCCAGCCATTTAGCGGCTGGCTATGTGATGAATGCTCTTCTAGACCACAGTTCCTTTGACCTGTTTGACCGTTTTCACGTTAATATTCTTCATCATCAGAACAAAGACAAAGGCCGCCGGCAAAAAGCACACTCCCGCAATGCACAACCGGCGCATGACGTCTCGGTAGGCCTGGATAATGCCCTCCCTCACTGGACTGCCCATCGGGTACTGCAGCTGGGTGGTGATGCTGCTGTAGATGGCCGTCGCCTGCGACTTGGCATCGTCGGGGAGATACTTCTGCAATGCGCCCGGCATGAGGTTGGTATAGATCGCCGCCGCCACGGTCTGACCGATGGCACCCCCAATGCTGGTAAACAACCCCACAAGGGCCAGCACAACGGCCACCTCGTAGTGTGCAGCCGCCGCCATCACAGCCATTTGTTCGCAAATAACGAGCGTTCCCCCAGACAGGGCTATGAAAATCTGGCACATAATAACGTACCCGATACCCTTGTCCGGTTGACGGAAATAGATCATCAAGCCGGTCCCGAGGATCTGGAGGGGAACGGCAGCAAGGGCGACATATTTGAAGTTGCCAGTCGCGCGAATCACACTGTTGCCACAATCAGCGATGAAGGACAAAAAGAACAAGAATCAGGTACTGACAATCCGACTAGAACGGAAAAGAAGCATGAACCGATGTTGTAGATGTTGTAGACGTAGCCGGCATCTGCAATGCTGAGATTGTAAACGACCTGGAGGAACGAAGTGAAATATATATCCCAGCAGCTGCGACATCGTTAGTTAATTCTTCAACTTTGACCCAAAAAAAAAGGCATACTAAAAGCTTATAAATAGAATTGCTCCTAGGAGACAGCCGCCCAGGACAGTCCGGTCTATGAGGAGATGGAACGGGGCAAAGCAGACGGGAGCAAAGAACTTTTCCCAAACCACAAACACGGGGAACAGCAAGCCACCCAGAACGATCATCACGATGATATGAGGGGTCCTCCATTCTTGCGCCGACGAAGAGGCAAGGCTAAACGGGAGGAGGAACAAGGCGAATGCAGCAGAAATAAGGATGACACCGACAACTGATAAGTCTAGTCAGTAAGTGATCATTTGGTTGAGACGTTGGAGACCGACTGTCAAACTCAATGGCATAGTGGAGAACCGACTGCCACACCGTCCTGTTACTCTTCTCCTTGGACACATAGCCGAGCTTTGCGGCTTTGCGACGGTTCAGGACGAAGATGATGATCAATGGAGTGCAAACTGCTGGGACGATGATGGCAAACGATCCGTAACCCCAGCGCCAGGAGCTATGTTTGTAGAATTGTTGGGCGGCTGCGGGACCGGCGAAGGTGTTGGCGATGTATGGGCAGGTGCTGAATGCGAAGATCCATGCTCGATTCTTGAGGGAGGATGTATCCGCCATGGTGACATCCAGGACATAAGCAATTCCGTCATATCCAACCCAGTAGAATACTTGAGCCGCGGCGTAGGTCTGGACATTGTTGCATGCCGCCATCATAATCAATCCTGGCTTCAGTCAGCAAATTTTTTTTCGCCGATCACGATTGTAATTGCATACCCAAAGTGGCCAGGAGAACCATCAAAGCATAGCCTTCCGTACGGCCCCAGATGTCGATGATTTTGGCAATGGGCAACTTGGCGACAGCGCCGATGATGCTGGACATGACGCTGGTTGTCGCCGTGAGGGGATGCTCTGCGAAGGAGCTGGTCACATAAATGGTGAGATTACCGCTGATCTGCTGCTGTAGCGAGTTCACGTAGAATACAAGGAAGATCCTGCCGGTGAGTTAGTCGTCAGTGGTACACAGATAGGTCGCGCTCATACCCAGCATATGCCAGAATCAAAGACTTTTTGTTCCATGCAGCGGTGATTGCGGCGGCTTTCTGGACACCCCGTTGGGCATGTTCCCGGTCGACGAACTCGTGGCTTATGGGCTCCTTGTCTTCGTCCACTTGTGCACGATCGACCGGTACCGCTTCGCAGTCGGCATTTTGGAGATCAGGAGTCTTCTCCTGGTCCTGAACTGAGGCAGTCATTGAGGTACGTGGTCTGTGGCCACGTCGCGGTGTGAGAAAAGTGCTGTCAGTGAGGAAACTGATGTGGAAGAGGGAAGTAGTGTGGTTGAGCCAGGAGTCGGCAGAATATATGCGACGATAGAGAACCGGACAAGAAGAAGATGAGATAGTATGAAGATGAGATGTTCATTACGTCCTTCCAAAGCCAATTGTCGAGCTAGGAGGCCATAGAATTGTGTCTTCAAGTCCAAGGCAGGCCGATCGATCCGAACGACCCTCGGCTGCTGGCCAGTAAGAATAGCGAGCTTCCCAGCGCTCGTGACGAGTTAGCAAACCAGAATGGATCGAGAGACAGATCGACAAGCTGCGGCATGTCGATTCGATCCGACCCCACGTTTTCCTGGCGTAAAAATGAGAAGAAAAAGACGAGGAGGACGACGAGGAGGACGAAGGGAAGACGAAATTGCCGTTCGCGGAAAGGAGCGGGGCGGGAGCGGCGGCACCGGCGCTCCTTCGTTTTCGGCGATGTGGGGGCAGATGGGCAGGGTCGCATCGTATCAATCTAATCAATCTAATCAGATGTCGCTGTCGTGGGATGGAGTCAGTGGGCTTTCTGGAATTCCACTGGGAGCGAGGTTGGGTTGCGATGTTCTGCGGTTACTCCGAGTCGGGCCCTCAAATTCCAACCTGTCCTACCGCATCGGAGTCCAGTAGCATAGACGTGTAGAATTTCGACTTCTATTTACCTCAACATATACAAAATCCTGTCAATGACCCAATCGTGTCTCAATCACCAAGTTGGTGCTAAAGCTGTATCCGTACGTAATACGCAATTACACAGCCTGCCGTCTGTATTATCTGAAAAACTCTCTGCAACAAACTCTGCAACTGCAACTGTGCGTAGAAAATGGATTGATCCAAGTTAAGAGGAATATGACTGGCCAATTGAAGAGAGCCGCATGTGGCCAGCCGCCAGCCCCGTAACTGCAAGTCGCGGTCAAGTCCAGTCGATGGGCAGATCTGCGCATGACGCCTTGCCCAAACCACCTTAGGTGCATTTGACTTTGTCAGTCTATTTTTAATTTCTTTTGTGGCTGGCTCGGCAAGAAACCTAAGGGAAACTGATCTACTGAGTACGGAGTACCTCTACTCCGTAAGAGTAACAATTCCTAGAACTAATCTCGGCAATCGCGCCAATCGGCAAAAGGAGTTGTAGTATTAAGTTGCAGGTGGTTATTAAACTAGCCAGGATTTTACGCGAGGTCTTGTTCTACTACTGACTGCCAAGAGAGAAGGAATGTCAAGTTCGATCGTGGATCATTTAAAAACCAGTTTTAAATCAGTTTCATGCTATTTTTTTTTTGCCTGGCCTGTTAACACTGACTCTGGTGACCCATAGTATGAATCAAAGATTTGACGCCAACGCTACCTATTAAAAAAGAGAAAGCTGATATATCACGGTAACTGCATGCTACTATTGACGCGTTATGCTGTCAAGCAAGTATGTATAAGGAGCAATGTACCTTCTAGACTACTTACTACGGACGGTCAGTGTAGGAAAAGGACAGTCCACGTGCTTCAATGATTGACCTTCCACACGTGATGAGGTGGAGGATCCAACTACATACTGTAAAGGTAGGGCGTCGATGTCGCTGCACGCCACACTGGGTTTCAACATTTTATAGCTTACTGCTAGTTTGCCTGCATTACTGTGTGGAGGTTATTCGAAGGTGCCACATATCACATTGATCTGAAGTGAAATAATTATTAATATTGGTGTCTGATAGGCAAATGACAAGATCTCTTTCTTTCTTTTTTTTCTTCAAAATATAACTACCAGTTTGACGATTCATGGTCATTTTATTTTTATTTTTTTCTTCTTACGTGACATTTGGCATGTAATTCCAATGTCTTTTTTCTATAATTTTAGGTACGAGTAAGAAGTAACCGTAAAAATCAATACCATAACGTGGAAAGCGGCCTGCTGGAGACCTCCTCGAATTGACAGTTTATGAACAGTCTCTTCAAAAAGTTAAAAGAAAATGAACTTAATTAATTCTATCTAAGGATCAAAACAAGCCCATTGTCTACAAGGGGGAAAAAAAAGGAAGAAGAAATGATGTCTAAATAACTAGCATTTCAGTTAAAAAGATTGACGATTTTCACTTTTTTTCCCCCATGAATGCCGTCCTGTTCTGAGTAATGTCTTAATAGTATCTTTTGTTTTTTTTTTTGAAAAGACCCCTTTTTCCCGCCCACAGTTTGATTCAATCAAACTACAGTACAGTACAACTTCGTAATCTACCTACTATACTTACTCCATGACAATATTACATTCTGGGAAGAACATAAGACGTATCTCGAAACCATCTATAACTTGGTGTGAGGCGAGAGACCAAAAAACATAATTCAGTGTGAGGCTAGCTGCCAGGTTAGTAGTGAAAAAGGTGTATATGTATGAAATACATATGACCCTCATCTGCTCATGTACAGTACAGCGTATACATTTCTCGCTGGTTATCTTTTCGTCAGTCATGGCCTTAACCATCCTTCTCGTCTTGAGCCCATTGGTCAATGACAGCGCATGGTATGTCTGAGGTGCTGCAAAAATAGAAGCAGCATTCTGACTTCATACTCCGAATCCTCAGGCTTTACCCAAACGGATATTCACCGGAGGTGAGCCGAAACACGGAGAACTGCCGACATGCCGGTCACGTGTGGACTGTCAGCCAATCAGGGGGATGCGCTAAGCTTCAGTTCCGACCTGCCAAATGCTTGTTTTCTTGTGGACGAGAGTTATGCACACGCGACCGGGTGTCAGCTCCTCCGTCTCCGTTGTCGAGAGAGCTTGCATTATTGTGCATGCGCCTGACTAATGACCCCGCGTCCTTCATTTATGCTGGGCTGTTGTGCACCCTGCCTGCACATGGCGTCCATGCGCCGCGTTATGCCACGCCTTCGGAACCGCCCTGATGCCGCCATCGCGCCTCTATTCGCCGCTACTAACTAATAGCAGGAGCGAGGAGTTGGCTCTGGCTGCGTTCAAAATAAATTTCTCGGAGTTAGTGGATCTATACTATTATACTCCGTACTCCGGAGTTATTGTTAAGCGCGGTGCGGTCGACGCTGGCCTGGCCTACTATATTAGATGGAATACCCTGACACAATATGGTGTCACTTCGACTCCTTGCCCAGTCTGTCACCTGCAGACCGTTCTGCACCCATTTGCCTCATTTCCCTCCAGCGCGGTCTATTGTCTCAAGCCTGCGCGCCTGGTCGGCTCCACGCGATTTATTGCTAAATTCCCCGGCGAATAAGCTGGTTCTCGAGTGGAGAAGTTGCTTTCCCCACGCTGGGGAAGAACCTCAACAGGACCGACTCCGGCCTGGCCCTCGCCGCGACTGTTGAGAAGCAAACATATTAACTGGCTGTCGATTTCTTGTTCTACGTGGTTAGATAAATGTCAGACAGCAAGGGTATGTTTATCGTCAAGACCGGTTGGTCGACAAGAAACCTCGCAAGAGCAGAATTATGCTGACTGGTCCTGGATCAAAGAATCGTCCACAATCGCGGACGTCAACGTGCCGGCCAAGGAGGTAGCCGTAGATGGCCAGGAGCATCCTTCACAGAACAGCGTTGACGAGAAGATCGGATACCGACAAGAGGGCGAGGATGTCGAACGCGGCTCGACTCCGGTAGACGACAACCGGTCGGGTCCTCGAGATCCGAACCTTGTCGATTGGGATGGCCCTGATGACCCCATGAACCCGCTGAACTGGCCCTTCCGGAAGAAGTTTGTGGCGACGGCGACGATTTCGGTCATCACACTGCTGACGTATGTGGTTCGACCGATGGATGACTTTCGGATAGACTGCTGACCTGCGCAGCCCCCTCGGTTCCTCGATGTTCGCTCCTGGCGTGCCAGACGTCATGAAGGACTTCAAGTCGGACAACGTCTACCTCGCCTCGTTCGTCGTGTCTGTCTACCTGCTCGGATACTGCTTTGGCCCGCTGGTGATCGCCCCCCTGTCCGAACTGTACGGCCGCATGCCGATCTACAACGTCTGCAATGTGCTCTTCACCGTGTTCAACGTGGCCTGCGCCGTGGCCCCCAGCCTGGCAAGCCTGATTGTCTTTCGACTGTTCGCCGGCCTCGCGGGAAGTTGCCCGTTGACGATCGGTGCAGGCTCGCTGTCGGACATGATCCGACAGGAGAAGCGCGGCGGTGCGATGGCGGCATGGGCGTTGGGGCCTCTGTTAGGGCCGGTGATAGGTCCTGTTGGTAAGGATCTTCATTTCTTCTTTGAGTTTCTCTTGCTAACGATCTCCAGCGGGTGGCTATCTGACGCAGGCCAAAGGTTGGCGATGGACCTTTTGGGTGCTGGCAATAGCGGTATGTTCGATCTCCCCTGACTCAAATCGATGACAATCCGCCTAACTCGCGGACTGAACAGAGTGGCGCGGTCACCATCAACACGCTCGTCTTCATGCGCGAGTCCTACGCCTATATAATCCTAGACCGCAAGACCAAACGCTTGCGGAAGGAGACAGGCAACCCAAACCTGCGATCTGTGTTGGACACGGGCCGCTCGCCGCGCGATCTGTTTGCCTGGTCCATCGTGCGGCCGACCAAGATGCTCTTCCTCTCACCGATTGTGTTTCTCCTGTCGCTCTACGTGGCTGTCATCTATGGGTACTTGTATCTGCTCTTCACCACGATCACGGATGTCTTTGAGATGCAGTATCACTTCTCGCAGGGAAGCGTGGGCTTGGCGTACCTGGGGATTGGGATCGGGTCGATGATCGGGCTGTTTGTGCTGGGGGCGACGTCGGACCGGTTGCTGAAGTACCTGACGGCGAAGAACGGCGGAGTGGCCAAGCCAGAGTACCGTCTGCCGCCGATGATCGTCGGCGCGTGGTTCATCCCGCTGGCGCTGTTCTGGTACGGATGGACGGCAGACAAGAAGGATCACTGGATCCTGCCGATCATTGGCACGGCGTTCATGGGGATCGGGATGTTGATCGCCTTTGTAAGTGCAGCACCTGGAGGCAGCCTATGCAGTTCCGTGTCTAACTGGTGTTAGATGACCACGTCCACCTACCTGGTCGACGCCTACACCGTGTACTCGGCGTCTGCCATGGCAGCCAACACGGTGTTCCGATCGCTGATGGGAGCTGTCCTGCCGCTGGCAGGCGGGAAGATGTACCAGACGCTGGGTCTGGGCTGGGGGAATTCGCTGCTGGGGTTCATTGCCGTTGCGCTGGCGCCGCTGCCGATCGTCTTCTGGTTGTTCGGAGAGCGAATCCGGACGAGCAAGCGGTTCCAGGTGGAGTTTTAGCGTGTATCTCTGTTCTATATACGCCTCTGTTATGATCATGTAGTATAGAGCATATGAAATGAGATATCTCCGATTCCACCGATGACTGTTCATGCCATGTCAGGTGACGAGCGCTCTTTCTCTCCAGGCCAGCGCGTGAGTCGCTCCTTCCTGCTGCACCCCCGCCGGGAATGCATTGACAGGGAAGGAGCAACTCACCGCCATAAACCCTTAAGAAGTCCTAGGAGGCCGTGAAGTGGCTTTAGTCTTGCAGAATTATTTATTTCTTTATTCCTTCTTTTCTTCTACCGTGCCAAAGACAGCATGACAACGAACCCCACCAGAGCATTTCCGGTGGGGTGCAAGCGTACCACAGCTGAGGAACCAGCCACCACCAAACAGGATCGCAATACTCGTGTATTTATCATGCCATTGAGCCTGAAATTCCCCATTAATTCTCCGTACAGGACGATGTACATGTATACCGCCAACAGGCGCTGACTAGCTGCCACCAGGTTTATTTGTGCAGCTCAGCTCGGCTCAATCAGCTGACTGCGCTGCGATAACAGGTGGCCTAACCAGGTACGTCCGTACAGAGTGTGATATAGTCCGGCTAACAGGATATTGATTATTCTTAGGCCTGAATATTTTTTTTTATCCACAGGTTATAGAATATTCGCTGTCGGTTCATCATTACTGTCATGTCTGTGCTCATCATTGGTGCCGGTCTCGGCGGTCTCTGCCTCGCGCAGGCCCTCAAGAAGCACCACATCCCCTTCAAGCTGTTCGAAAAAGACGGCCAGCGCGACTTTCGTGCCCAGGGTTACCGTGTGCGCATCAGCGGCGAGGGCGTCCTCGCACTGCAGTATGCCCTGACGCCAGACCTCTGGGCCCTCTTCGAGAAGTCCTCCGCTGAATTTGACCCTATGGGCGTGCGACTCGACGCTATCACGGGCAACCAGCTCGACCCAGCAACGACAGCAGCCCTGGGGGCCGGCCCGCGTCCCGCGGTCGACGGCCGTCCCCAGCCGTTCTCCGTCGACCGGAAGACCTTCCGCGCGGTGCTTCTGACGGGGCTCGAGGAGGGGAAGGAGGTGTTTTTCGGCAAGCAACTGACGCATTACGAGGTGCACGACGGCCGAGTCCGCGCTCACTTCAGCGACGGCACCGTCGAAGAAGGTGCGCTGCTCGTGGGCGCCGATGGGCTGCGATCCCAGGTCCGCAGGCAACTCCTGCCACAATGCCCGCTCATCGACACGCAGATGCGCATCGTCTACGGCAAGACGCCGCTGACCGCCGAGTTCGAGAGGCGATTCGTGCCGGTTGCCCTCCGGGGCATGGCGATAGCTCTGGACCGCGCCGACGAGGCCGCTCCTAAGACGCTGCTGTTCGAGCCGATGCGCTTCCGCCGTGACGATGCAGAGGACCTGCAGGTCAAACTGCCGGACGACTACGTCTACTGGGTGTTTGCTGCGCATCGCGACCTCGTTCCGTTACCGGACGAGCAGACACTGCGACTGGACCACGAGCAGTCGGCGCAACTGCCCCTGACGATGACGCAGAAATGGCACCCGTCAATCCGCGCGCTGTTCGAAGCGCAGGACGTCTCGCAGACGTCGACGCTGCGCATTTCCTCCGTGCAGCCGGACCTGCCGCCGTGGGAGCCCTCGCGACGAGTCACGCTGCTTGGAGACGCGATCCACGTCATGCCGCCAACGGGAGGGGTCGGGGCCAACACGGCGCTGCGGGACGCGGCGGATCTTGCGCGGCGAATTGTCGAGATTGGGGGAGTCGACAAGGTGGACGCCAAACTGATAGGGGAGTACGAAGACACGTTGCGGAGTTTTGCCAGGACAGCCGTGGCGTGGAGCTGGCAAGGCGGACGAAGGGCGTTTGGATTGAAGCCGGTCGAGGACTGTGCGGCGTTGGAGTTGTAGTGACAGACTAGACTAGAAGACTAGACTGGATGCTGGATAGATCTGTATATGTAATCTCTACTCATCCCAGTAACATCGAATGGAGTTGACTGTTTCCACCAAGAAGTGAGAATGCAGGAGGCTAAGCGAGGAATGCCCGCATACACCTCCACTGGAAGATGTGCGAATAGAGTAGATATCAGGCTGGTTAGACTTATAAAACAACAGTAAAACTAATGCAGAAAATTAAAGCAAAATGTGGTGTAGATGCAACTGATTTCGATCACTATTATGAATGAACCAAGGCTTCCATGGCCCATGACCTAGATAGATAGATAGATCTCTACGCCAGTTTAATAATCTGCTGCTATACTTATAACAAGGTATATACCTTGATTAGATAGGCTACAATACCATGTAAGCACTGATATAGGCATGGATATAGATACACACATAGCCAATACCACAGTATGTATGGCTATATGACTTACGTCCTGTCAACTTGAACAACAACACCCTCCGAAGCCGCCACTCTAACAACCCCATCCGCGACCCTCTCCACGACCTCCTCCCTAACCACCGTACAGTTAGCATCACTAACATACTGGCCCTTCCACGTGACACCCGTTTTTGCAACCGAGCTCGGCCCCGTCAGCCGCCGGATCTGCACCCGCTGGCCGAGAACGGGAGACACGTTGACGAATTTCTCGGGTCGGGAAGCAGCAGCGGTGCTTCTGGTGTCGTTGTAGAGGTGCGTGTTGAGGATGACGAGCTTGGTGAAGGTTTGATCGTTGTAGATGGCGTAGTGCGCTAGGTCGTAGGTGTCTAGGTGGCGGAGGCGGTGAACTCGAGGGGTGGGGAGGTCGGAGGTGAGGTCTGCGAGGAAGAGCATGCTGTAGTATCTATAAAACAAGTGAGTAAGTGAGTTGCACGCACAGCTATATGTGTATCTGAGGGGCATACGTCGGATTGACATGCGCCGGACTCGACGCATTCAGCGCCACGGGCTCCCACATGGAGTAGTAGAAGACTCCACCCCCGCCATTGTGGAAGAAGAGACGCCGCATCCCGAGCGTCGTCGCGTACAGCGCGTAGTCGATCTCCCGTAGCAGCGCGCCCAGCGTGTTCGACACCCCGTCCTTACCGTGGCAGCCCGCCGTGCCGGTCTCGCCCATGTGGAAGGGCAGGCCGAGAGACTCGGCCGCGGCGATCTCGTCCACCCAGTTGGCGAAGTAGGTCACTGTGTTGAGGTGGTTGAGGTAGTAGTCGATTGTCACGGCGGCGGCTTGCTGGGCTGGTCGTGTCGAGTGTATCATATCAGCATACAAGACAAAGGCTCAGAGAAGGAACTGTATGTAGGGCAACTTACTAGTGCAGACATTCTGCGGATACGTATGCGAAGCTATATACCTTACGCTGCCGATCGCCTGCGGCACGCCCATGACCGCCAGCTGCACCTGCGTGAAGTCGCCAAACGCGCTGGGCGGCTCAGCGATGGTGCCGAATTGATACCCGGGGAAGCGTTGGCCGCCAGCCGCCTCTCTCAACCGGGGCATCCAGTCGAGGATTTCGTCTGCATATTCCAGGACGTTCCAGCTCGCGTTGCGCAGTCCAGTGTAGGTGTACAGGTTAGGCTCGTTGCCGACCTCGTATGCCAGGATGCGCGACTGGTTGAGGTACGTTGCTGCAGCGGTGATTTCTGCGTGAGCGATTTCGTATATATCTGGAACAGATACCAATAAAATGTTTAGTCTTGAAATTAAATGCTGGAGTTAAGAGGAAAGACAGACTAGACCCCAGATTCAGCCCAAAGATATACGTCTGCTCCGGCCCCGAGTTCTGCGCCAGCACTTGGAACAGGCGCTTGCTGTACGTCGTATTGACGGCCTCGGCATTGCCGGGCTCAAAGATATTGTACATAGTCTCTGTGAGATTGTCCTGAACACGCTGTGGTCCGCTGTGTCGCCGCCCAGTCGCAGAATGGGAAGAACGCCGGACCGGTCCGCGACGTTCTACAGCAGCTGTCGCGAGAACAGGTTCGGGTGGCCGACATCGCCGAGGAAGTCAACAATGTAGCAGAACCTGACAATCGATCAACATATGCGCCCCATAAAATTGGCAGTAAAATTGTGTCTTTCACTGTCTCGGGCACGTCGTTGGCTGCACTCACTCGATAGACAAGCTAATCAATTGCCGATCGATCGGTTTGGCCTCGACAGCTCCCTAATGGATATCGAAATGCACTGTCGAATTCACCAGGTTGACTGTGCTCAGGCCGGTTGTTTGCGCGACTAGGAGAAGGAGGGGAGGAAGGAGAAGAGAGGGTATCCTGGCCATGGTGAATTGAGTCTGTACTAGCTAATACAGCAGGGCAGTCAGTCAGTCAGTAGAGTGCAAAGGAATTGCACACGTCGCAGGCAGTCTATAATATATACTCAGAGGGCGACCTGACTAACCCCTGCTTATGTATATAAACCACGCATTTAGGGAACTAGCCAAGAACTGGCGTAGTGTACTCATACTCCATATTGTGCGGAGAAATTATTTAGTATATCGACATTGACATGTGGGAATTTCCGGAGTACATACCTATAGACCAGGATCTATCTTAATTAGGTATGTTTTAGCCTCTCCTCCACCTGGGATAGGCCCCTAGGTAATACCGTACATGCATGTACACACTTACTTATCCAGGTAAGAAGATTCAATGATTGAGTAATGACCTAACCTACCGTCAAGAGAGGGAACAGCCGGTTACTCCGCATTTGCAGTACTGTACTCCGTAAAGGACATACAATGTGGGGTAGCCTGTAGGAGAGATTCACATGCGAACACGACTGAATCGACGTTCTTCATTTGATAGTTATTTTGGATCTAATTTTTGAAACTAAACAGGTCATCGTAAGTGTTACTAGATTGGGTTAGGAGTACGAGAAATGGATGAAATAAATACCTGGCACCTATGTACTCCACCCTTGGTAGCTAGGGCTAGCTGGTCCCCCTAGGTCCCTCCGTACTGATTGATCAATAGCTAATTACTTAATTAGCAGCCTTCCAGTTGGTCACTCTTGACCCTTGGCCCTTGCTGTTGAATCTATAGTATTGAGGCTATTAGATGTTCCTCGTCAAGATGTCTGCTTCGCTGCCGAGTCGGAAGAGCGGAATTCTGCATGCAGATCAGCTCAGGTCAGACAGGAATATTTCAATTCGAAGCTGCATGTGTACGTGATTTGAATACTTACATGCTTTTGTTCGCAGGAACGGTGACCTGAGAAATTAATGTCAGTCAACTGGCTATCAAAAAAGAGAGAGACAACTCACCCATTGACCACCGTCAAAACTCTCGTTCGTCCACCAGTACGTCCATTTCGTATCGGGAGCATCCGACGGCAATTTTGGCAGGTAGACGGTCGCATTCGTCGCGCGATACGTTGTGACGGGACTGACGAGCAAGCGCGGCCCAAACATGTACTGCAATTTCAGATCTTCCGTCGCCTCCAAAGTGTAAGGATCGCTGAGAGAGAAATCCATAAACAGGGGCCGCATCATTGCCCGTCCACTCTCGGAGAGCATCCGGAAGAGCGCCTTGATGTAGGGCTGCAGTTTGTATCGGAGGTTGATGTAGGACACGATGATGGGGAGGTTGTCGGGGCCGTAGCTCCAGGGTTCTAGAAGTTTGACAGTGTCAGTAGATACTTATTTGGGTTATAAAAATATGGCACGGGTCTGTACCGCTAGGACAGGTCAGGAAGCCTTCCTGTGCTGAAGGGAGACAGGTTCTCATTCCGTGGTTGCGCATAATCTACGTCAAGTTCAGTTGGTGAATTGCCAACAGGGCATTCATTTACGCACCGGTAAGAAGGTTCCCCTGTACGTATTACTTATCAATACAGGAAATGGAGTATTCAAATGCTTACCACTGCAGCCACCGTACAAACAATTCCTGGTACTCCGGGTCGCTAATATTCGCCGAGTTGGACTGCCCGTCTGTCTTGAAGCCTCCAATGTCCAAAGTCCACCAACCCTGCCCTGACATGGCCATGCTCTGTCCTGCGGATATCATCATCTTCATGGAATCCCAGTTGGCGCTGTTGACCAGAATCAGCAGGTTACATTATTGAAAAGTGTGCAACACATACAAAATATCTCCACTCCACACTGCGCCGGCAAAAACGCTGGGAGCCCACCCACGAGGACCGCGACAGGGACACAGCGGAAACATTATTCGACCCCACTGTCTTCATCTGTCCTTCAAAAACCCCCATCTGATGAAAGTAGGGGAACAGCATGGCATACTGATCCCCCGGACCCAGGTAATAGTCCGTCCACGGGTAGACGTCGAGCGCGACCTGGCCTCCCTCGTCTTCGTCGAGCCAGAAGTTTCGGATCCCGTTCTGCTAGTAATGCCGGTAAAGGTTACTCCAGAGGAAGTCCCTGGCTGCTGCATTGGTAGGATCGATCATATGCACGTATTTGTTCTGCCAGTAGCCAGCAATATCGAGAGGATCGAATGTCTGCGCGGCAAAACCCAAGCTCTGCATTTCAGCCCAGTTGGGACTGGCGTCCTCGATACTGGGCCAGACGGATGCCATCAGTTCGGCTCCAGTCAGACTACAACACCTTGGTAGAAATGACTCTTCTCACCCTCTGCGGCCATCTTCGCCGGATCTGGCCACGCCGATGCGTTCAGAGCCCAGTCACCCTCGTGAGACCAGCTGAGATAGTTGATGATGAACATCGAAACAGGTATTTTTCGCTGCAAACAAGTCAGCAGAAACAGTCTTATCATTTCCAAAGGGTCTGACCTCTGCAAATCCCATAGTCACATTGAGGAGCTCCTCCTGAGTCGCATAACGGAGCTTGCACTGCCAGTATCCGGTGCCAAAATCAGGAATCATGGGCGATCTCCCAGTGACACTGGTGTACCGCTGCAGCAGGCCGTCATAGTCGGCTTCGGGGCGAATGGCAATGTAATAGTCCACCACTGAAGTGTGATCGCTCAGGAAACTGGTTCTAATATTGACATTAGAAATGATCCTGTTCCTCAAATTTTGCTGATGCATACCTCGTTGGAGACAACTCCATCTGCCCAAGCGAAGGCACGTTCCAGAAAAACAGATACCCTCGATCGGACACGATTGTCGGAATCGGATTCAGCGTGTTGAACTTGACCAAGTCGATGGTCTGATTCTTCTTGATGAGAGAGCCCGTCAGATCCTGGCCCGTCCCAAACAGCCGCTCCGTGGGACTGTCGGGCGCGACGAAGCTGAACTGCGCTCGAAAGCCCCGTCTTGCATCTCTCTTTTGATACCATCGCGCTGGGAATCCCGGTGTCTGTAGCCACAGCTCCTGCAAGACGAGTGTTTTACTGTTGTTGCCATTTACGCGATAGAAACTCAGCTGGCCCTTGTCGACGACCACCGAGGCATGGCCGTTGGTCACGGTGGCGGTTTGTGTCGCATTGATGGTGCTGTAGCTGGTGCCGATGGGGAGGTCTGCGGGCCGTCCAGAGGGGGATCTATGATGACGCTGTACGCTTCATCTACAGAGTGTCAATCAGCAGGTAAGAAATTAGTCAGATGAACAAGATGCGTTTTCCGTGGCTACGCACTGTCAGGAAATCTGTTCAGAGTGGCCCGGACACGGAACCCATCTGCTCCCCAAGGCTGAATCAGAACGTGTTCATGGCCGTTGATCAGACGAATCCCTGGTGTATTTGCTGTGCTGTTCTCTGTTTTGGACGCGCTTTGTGGTGAGGACAGCGTTGGTGAAGAGAAAAGAAAAGCGGAAAGCATTGAGAGCAATAATGGCTTCATTCTGGGGGGAGATCATGTGATAATCCTCAACCACTGCATAGTTAAGATAGAAATAACAGAAAAATACTTTTTCTACATTGCATTCTTATAAAAGAAACATATCCTTTTAAATAGAAAATTAGATGATCCCAAGAAAAAAAAGGCCTTGAAGATCACCGATCTAATCATCTAATCAATGCGGGGTAAAAAACTGGGGAACACGATAGTCAGTCAGGTTTCCGGATAAATCGAAGTACCTAGTAAACTAACTTAAACTATTAACGGCCAGATGCATGTACTGTACGATGAAGTCTCAAAACTGGGACAAGAGAAGACAGTTTTATACTATGTGGAGTAAATGATCTGCGACGTCGGATGCTCTCCTCTCCGCTTTGATCGGGTAGCATTATCCGGAGTCTTCGCTGCTCTCACACATCTCTATCTTCTCTTTTGCAAGATTTTTGGTTTTCAATTGATGTAAAGAGATTCAACGACGAAGGACAATAGATTGACGAAATCTGGTATAGAAAGGGTTGACCAAGGGGAACACCTGCCCTAGCCCTGGGCCCTAAACCCTAGGCAGGAATAGCGGTGCTCTTGTTAATTTGGGACCAGCCTTTTAACCCTAAATTCTCTAGCATATGATTTTGCGGGAAAATCGCTGGAAATATTATTACTCAATATAGTCTTGAGGATGAATTTATAGCTGACCCTGTCGCCAGTTCCGATCCGTATTCCATCCGTCTTGACAAAACCAAAATGCCAACCCAACGCCCAAACTCCGTGTTACATGGGTTTTCTTATGGTATTGAAAATGACCTCCACGTTTCGCCACTTCCTCCGACCACCCACTCATTGCTCACCCGCGTGAGCCGTGCCCTACGCCATGTGTGTTACGGGTGTTTTAAGTGTCTCCAGTCACCAGATGAAAGTACGGAAGGAGTGAAAGCCCTGATTCCCAGGCTCGACTTCATCCTCGGGCAAATCACAGAACCCATGTTGACATGTCTTCTCGGTTGCCATTTCGAACCCTGCCTAGGTTCCATGATATATACTCTCGATCTCTCCAAACCTGTTTAGCAGTGGCTTTCCCCCATGACTCCCAGTCTACGATATAACTGCATGGACCAAAAATTCTCCGTCAGCAAGCCAGGTGACGCAGAAAGCCATGCAACACCTATAGGAATCTCGTAGGTTGGGATATATTTACCATTTCCGCTTTTCACGATCCCAGACAAGATTCTGGACACCGCAGTCTTGGTGGTCCATCCCACAGGCAATACATTCTCTGCCAAGGTAAACATTATGAGTCAGAGCTTTTCATTTCTACCCTTCCCGCTGAGGAATGGATAGTGTGCAGAACAACTTACAACCATGCCTCTTTGAACGCTGCTCGAAGCTGATCACGCTCTTGCCGATCCATTGTGGCAAAAATATAGCGTGGGCGGATCCCTGGGGCTTTCTCCATCAAGATGTAGTCAATATAACCCCCTGGGACCCAACCGTTGTTATCTTGGGTCTCGTGTTTCCAGGCAAACAGTGCTGGCGTCGACAAACAGCCTGCCTTGGTCGAATGGTCGAGCGCGCTGATCTCGCTTTCCGAAAACATGTCTATATCTGGCTTTGCCCTTTTTGCCCACTCCTCCCGAGACTTGCGGACTGTGTCCAGATACGGTATCCTAAAGAAGACACGGTTTAGATCTCGAAGGCCCCCGAGCAGGGAACGGGGCCGCGCACTGCATCCTAATCTTGATCACAGCTTCTGGGCCGAGTCCCCAACCCTTGAGCACGCAAAAACGCCTCGTGCTTGGGAGGGATCATGGTACTCCCTGCCTTCATATTCAGTCGCGCAGCTTTCAGTCTCGGAGACTTTCCGGTCCAGCCTCCATCTCGATGGACTGGGTCGATCAAAAACGACTTCAGATCCGATCCATTTGTCTTCTTCAAACCAAGTTATTTCCGAACAAACGCGGCCCATCACTGCAACAAGCTCACTTCAAGCTTGTGAGAGTTAACAGAATCACCGATCCATACTTAATGTTGTTTATTTTGGCTGCGCACGGGCCACACGATAAGCAGTCCGGGACTAGCGCCGATCTTGATAATCGCCCGCAGTATTAACCCTAGCCCTAACTAATAGTTAGAATACAGATTGTTTGTAGTCTTAACTTTTCCATGTTGTCCGACAGGGAAAGAAAGGATCTAGTCCTTTTGCAAAAATAAGAAGAAGGAGAGGAAGGAGAAGGAGAAATGGTGAGATCATTTTCTGTTTTGGATATTACTTACATTGGGGTAGTAGGGCTCATTGTTATAAAATTTTAAAAAAAAATGAAGAAAGAAAAGGAAAGGAAAAGAAAGGAAAGGAAAGGAAAGGCAAAATGTCTGATTTATTATTATTACTATATGTATGTTGGTATGTCTTGCCTTAACTCTGCCTGTCTATCTATAGTTTCACCTCCGTAGTGGTCTCCGCAGTTGCATTATTGGTTCTGGTCTCCTTCTCTTTCTCGTCGGTGATATACACCACCTCTGCCTCCGCGTCCGGTTGCTTGGACCTGCTCGGAGGGAACCGCTTCGAGAACCACAAGATAACAGGGATTCCCACCAGATAGATCCCCCACAATGCCGCGTTGACTTTGTAGCCGGATTTATATCTTGGAGCTTCGCTGGCAGGATAAGCATAAAGCGGCACCCAGGCGTTGAAGACGTAGCTGTTCATTCCCGGTTAGTGTCGAAAAACAGGCTATGTCACCTTGGATATATCACACTCACCCCATCGTGTTGAGCCACCCCAACAAGATAGCCCGCTCTTCCGCGCTGTGTCCGCAGAGTTCGTTCCCCCACGCGAAAAGCAGCGCGCCCGTGCCCACCGGGGCAAAGGTCAGGAACCACGCAAAGTACTTCAGCCCAAACGGGATCTCCCACACTGCAAGCAGAATCCCGCCCAGCAAACCCAAGGCAGCTCCGATCATGATAATGGGCCATCGTATGCCCAGGGCGTCAGAGGCAATCGCATAGACCAAGGCCATCACAATCTCGATCGCATAGCCTCCTGATGGGATGACGTTGACTTGGGCCACGGAGTAGATATTCAATGCCTTGAGCCAGAGATTCATGTACGAGGCAATGTGCAGCGCTAACACGTACGAACTGTCGCCAGAACGTCAACAGACAGGTTGATAACAAACCACATCTGGGAGAGTCTTACACATATGGTACGACAAACACCCACATCGGCCAGTGGAGGAGGACATCACGGAGCTTTCGCCAGGTGATGCCACTGGCTTTAGCACGGCCGTACCTGTCCATCCGCGCCTGGGCAACTTTTCGATCTACTTCCTTGAGATAGAGGGCACGCGTGTTGGCTGGCGCATCTGGAATCAGCCAGAAACCCAGAACGGCAATGGGCAGCGAGATGATGCCATCGAAGATAAATAACCACCGCCACCCCTTGAGGCCAGCCGCGCCGTTCATTCCGTTGTAGATTCCTGCTTGGAGGAACCTGCGTCTTGTTTAGCGCGAAGAAAGTGGGAAAGTGGAGAGTGAACACACCCGCTAAACATTTGCGCGGCAGCGCTGCTCTGTTGAAAGATAACGGATCGCTTCCCCAGTTCTTGCGGCGTATACCAGTTGCCTAGGAGAGTCATCATGCCAGGGTAGGCGGACGCCTCACAGATGCCGACTAGGAATCGAATAGCGTAGATGGTTTTGGCATTGGGGGCGGCGGCCATGCACATCACCAACCCGCCCCAAATGACCTCGAGGAGAGGAAGCCAGCGCGAGGGTCGAACCCGCATCTGGACAAACTGCGACGGCAGCGTTCCAAGGATATAACCTATATAGCATACATTAGCACCACATTGAAGCAGGCGCGGAAACAACAAGCTCACCAATTGTCCAATACGTGGTCATCCAGTTCAATTCGTTACCGTACAGACGGAGATCCTCTTTCATGCCACTCACATAGGCATTGCTAATGTTGGCTAAAAAAAGGTCAGCAGTGCTCAAAAAAAAAAGATGCAGGTGATAAATGGACCACTTACTCGAATCGAGATACATGACAAAGTAGTAGAAACAGGCCCAGATCAAGTAGCAGGAATCCAGCCTTCTAACCAGGCGATGCTCTTCGGGGCTCTTGTCGTCGAGAGAATCCCACAGCAGACCCAGAATGCGCTTTCCCAACGACGGATTCTTGCGTGAGGCATCTTGCCGGATGACAGAGGCATCCGACTGTGCAGTATCGATCGCCATCGTCACCTACTCCGTATATTCTCAGCTGATCGACCAGTGGTTGAACCGCCCGTGGCCCTCCAGAGGGGCTTGGATATATATAGGGCGAGCTGTGACGCGCGTCAGCTGCATTTTGATGTTTGAATTGTGCATTATTATTTAATTAGTGATAGACAAGCTCCCAGGCTGTTCTAGCGTCGGCACTGTTGCCATCAACCGTGACTCCGGAGTGTTGCTGGATAGATGGCGTGTGTCGGGCCCGCAAGCACGTTATCGGCGGGGTGGAACTGCACCGCGGGCTCCTTCCCGATTCAATGGTTAGTGGCTTGCCTAGCAACTGCCTGCCTAGGCAGGAGCTATCCTCCCGGCATTGTGGTTTGAGTTCTTGCAGGGCTGACAGTGAATTTTATAGAAAAGGAATTCCTGGATAAATTCTTATTTCACAGCTGCAAAATAGACCCTTTTTGTTCTGGCGATCATTACCGCCATTCGTCATCTGTCAGATTCTTAGTCTCGCCCCCTGGACATAACCCCGCATATATACAGATCAGCTGTTCTTATGCTGGATGTGTGTGATGATCAGACTAAGGAGACCGTTCATCCAAATCCGCTCGAACTTTCTACTGACTGATCCATTGCTTCTTGCCAAGGTCTTTGCATGGAATCTACCTACCTAATCGTGCCTAGTATAGCCCGGACGGAGTACTCCGTATCTGATGCTTGATAACGGAAAACTTCCGACGTCAACGTGCAAACCCCGCGACTGGATTCCCCACCTTTGACTATCGGCTTCTTGCCCGTCTATCGCAACGAGACCTCTCGATACTCGGTACTAATGGCATTTCGCCATTTAATCCGTCAATGAGCACACGAACTAGACCGTGCAGGCTCACCGTGCCTGTCTCGCCCGGATAAGTATTATGCTCCATAGACCTGTCAGGAACTTGAACTCGTCTCGCTTGAAATATCCTTCCATTGGCCGGACGATATTCTGCAAGAACAAGCTTTCCCAATGCTTCGGTTCCGTTCGATAGAGTTGCCTTTCTACGGGACAGGTTACTGAATTGGTAGCTCCACGTGCAGTTGGCGAGCAGCATCATACTTTGACCCCTGTCGTGGCTTGCAGTGCTTCCGGACATAATCTTTATTTATTTTCTATAGAACTTTCTTTCTATTCTAGATTAGAATACCTGCCGACCTTTCAACCTCGCTCGTTTCGCATCACCATCTCGAAAAATGGCCAATCATAATGGCCGTCGTGGCATCCGAATCGCAATAGGCAAGCAAACCATGAACATATGCCTGTCTGTAGGCAGTGTAGGTGTTGTTCTAACGGTCCTCAGATCGAGGTGGCACCTTTTGCGACGTCATCGCCCAAATCCCAGGGCGAGAGGACCTCGTCTTCAAGCTCCTCTCCGTCGATCCGCAGAACTACCGCGATGCGCCCACTGAGGCCATTCGACGAGTATTGCAGATAGTCGAAGGGCGAGAGATTCCAGTAGGAGAGAAGCTGGATGCTTCTGCCATTGGTAAGACGCCTCTGGTTCATATCTGAAGATCAATGCTAAACAAAAACAGAGTCGTGTCGGATTGGCACGACGGTGGCCACGAATGCGCTGCTCGAGCACAAGGGCAAGCCGTTTGCGCTGCTGACTACCAAGGGTATGGATGCACTGTCTTCTGTCTGTGTAGATGGGTGTGCTCATCATGTGACAGGCCTCCAAGACCTGTGCGAGATCGGCGACCAGTCCCGCCCTCACCTCTTCGACCTCAACATCCGCAAGCCCAAGGTGCTCTTCGACAGCGTCGTCGAGGTCGAAGAGCGCGTGACCATCGAGAACTACGAGCTGGATCCTTATCCGCCTGCTGAGTTTGATGCAAATGACCCCGCCCTCGTCAAGACGGACAGCGGAGAGGTCGTCCGCATCCTCCAGCCGCTGGATGTCGAATCCACTCGGGCGTCTCTCCAACGGCTGCGCCAGGAGGGATTTACCTCCGTCGCCATTTGCTTTATGCACTCGCATATTTTCCCGGGTATGTGGTCATCAAGTGAGTCTTCAAGTTGATATTCATACTAAATCTAATTTCGGATTCAGACCACGAGCGACTAGCTGGACAGCTCGCGAAAGAGGAAGGCTTCGAGACCATCTCCCTCTCGTCAGAGATTAGTCCTCGCATCAAAATCCTCCACAGAGCGACCGCCGTCTGCACGGACGCGTATCTCTCGCCCATCGTCCGCGATTATGTGGACAACTTCCTCGACGGCTTTGCCGTGCCTCCGCAGCGAGTCGACTTCATCTCCTCCGACGGCGGGCTGAGAAAGGCGCAGAAGTACAGCGGAAACGCTGCACTGCTGAGCGGACCCGCTGGCGGTGTAGTTGGCGTCGCCCGTTCGTGTTATGATCCTAAGGACCCGAAGGCTCTGATCGGCTTCGACATGGTATGATAAGCGACTCCCTTGCTCATCTGTGGTTAAAGCTCACTTTGTGGTTAGGGCGGGACGAGCACCGATGTCTCCCGGTACGACGGCAAGTTCGATCATATCATCGAATCGACCATTGCTGGTCGCAAGATCTCTACGCCCATGCTGAACGTCAACACGGTTGCAGCGGGTGGCGGTTCCATGTTGTTTGTGCGGAATGGACTGCTAGTAGTTGGTCCGGAGGTGAGTGATGTTCTAAAGATGAAGTGATAATTTTCTACTTCTTTTTTTTTTCTGACTCCAACAGAGTGCGGGTGCACACCCTGGTCCAGCATGCTACAGAAAAGGCGGCCCTCTGACCATCACCGATGCCAACCTCTTCCTCGGCCGGCTGGTGGTGTCGTCGTTCCCATCGATCTTCGGAGAAAAGGCCAACGAGCCGCTAGACACAGAAATCGTCGCGAAGAAATTTGCAGAGTTCACTGCTCAGATCAACGCGGAGTCAGAGGTCCAATTCACTCCGGAGCAGGTCGCACACGGGTTTATCAAAGTCGCCAACGAGAGCATGTGCCGGCCCATCCGGAATGCAACAGAGGCGCGCGGGTTTGCAACATATGACCACAATCTGGTCAGTTTCGGCGGAGCGGGAGGACGTATGCAGGCCCTAACCCTAGTCGTGAAGCCATGGTTGCTGACAGAATGACTGCAGAACACGCATGCGCCATTGCGTCCAATCTCGGCATCCGCAGGATCCTGATTCACAGATACTCATCTCTCCTATCCGCGTACGGAATCAGTCTGGCAGAAATCACCTCCGAAGTCACCGAACCCTCGTCTCTGACACTGTCTCCTGACGCAATGCTGCAAATCCGCGAACGGGAGAAATACCTCAAGTCGAAGCTGGAGAACGACCTGCGCAGCCAGGACGTCGTCCAAGACGAGATCGAGTTCCAGACCTTCCTGAACCTGCAGTACAAAGGCATGGACACGAGTCTCAGCGTGGAGGAGCCAGCGGACGGAGACTACAGCGCCGCGTTCACAGAGCAGCATCTGCGAGAGTTTGCGTTCAAGACGAACAGAGACATCGTTGTGGACAGCATCCGGGTTCGTGGTACCGCGAAGAGGAAGGTCGACGAGGAAGGTCTGTCGATAACAGAAGAGCTCGACAGGGCGAGACAACAGAAGATAATCCCCGAACCCAAATCATCGCAGAAGGTGTTCTTGGATGATGCGTGGGAGACAGTGCCAATTTACGGCCTCGAGTCGATGAAGACGGGGTCTTATATAAAGGTAAGTATGAAAAACTCCTGTTATTCTTTTTATTGCTAACTGTGTAGGGTCCTGCCATCATCACGGATGAAACGCAGACGATCCTTGTCGAAAAAGGCTACGAATGCTTCCTGACGTCTCGCCACATCGTTATCGATCGATACGCCACCGAGGATCGACAGCCCGAGATCAGCGCCGAGAAGGTGAACCCCGTCCAGCTATCCTGCTTCGCCAACCGCTTCATGTCCATTGCTGAGCAGATGGGCAACACGCTCCAGCGCACCTCCATCAGCACCAGCATCAAGGAGCGGCTGGACTTTTCCTGCGCCATCTTCTCGCCGGACGGCGGCCTTGTCGCCAACGCGCCGCATATCCCCATCCATCTTGGCAGCATGCAGTATGCCATCCAGTATCAGCACCGTCTGTGGGGCGATAAGCTCAAGCCCGGCGACGTGCTCCTCACGAACCACCCCGAAGCGGGCGGGACCCATCTGCCAGATCTGACAGTCGTCACCCCGGCCTTCTACGGCGACGAACTGATCTTCTACGTGGCCTCCCGGGGCCACCACACAGACATCGGCGGGATCGGAATCACCAGCATGGTGCCGGACTCTAAGGAACTGTGGCAAGAGGGGATGGCGGTCAAGTCGATGAAAATCGTCAGCGGCGGGGTGTTCCTGGAAGACGAGGTCCGGGACCTCTTCAACCGTGTGGCTGAATACCCCGGGTGCAGCGCGACGCGGCGTCTCAACGACAACATCTCCGATATAAAGGCCAAGATCTCCGCCAACCAGCGCGGCATCACGCTGATCAACCAGCTCTGCAAGGAGTTCACCCTGCCGGTAGTCCACCTGTACATGCGCGGGATCCAGGACAACGCGGAGCTGGCGATCCGAGACCTCTTCCGGAAAATGTACAAGAAGACCGGGGGCAAGCCGCTGCGGGCAGTGGACTGGTTCGACGACGGCACGCCGGTGCAGGTGGAGATCACGATCGACGGGGAAGCGGGCACGGCGGTGTTCGACTTTGCGGGCACGGGCGCGCAGACGTACGGCAACATGAACATGCCGGTATCGATCACGCACTCGGCGATCATCTACGTGCTGCGGTGTCTGGTCGACATGGACATCCCGCTCAACCAGGGGTGTCTGAACCCGTGCACGATCCGGATCCCAGAGGGGTCGATCCTTAACCCGTCGCCGACGGTGGCCATCTGCGGATCAACGATCTCGAGCCAGCGGGTGACAGACGTGATCCTGAAGGCGTTTGGGGCGGCAGCGGCGAGCCAGGGCTGCGCCAACAGTCTGGGCTGGGGCATGGGCGGAAAGGACCCGCGGACAGGCGAGGTGAAGCCGGGGTGGAACTACGGCGAGACGGTGGGCGGCGGCAGCGGAGCGGGGCCGACCTGGCATGGAGCGCACGGGGTCAACGTGCACTCGACCAACACGCGGGCGACGGACCCGGAGGTGATCGAGAAGCGGACGCCGGTGATCGTACGCTGCGACAGGATCAACCGGGGGACCGGTGGACGGGGGCTGTACAACGGAGGCGACGGGGTGACGCGGGAGATCGAGGCGCGGATCCCGCTGAAGTTCAGCGTGTTGTCAGAGCGACGGGTCTACAGTCCGTACGGGCTGGAGGGGGGTGAGCCGGGGAGCGTGGGGCGCAATTTTGTGTTCAAGAAGAATGCGGAGGGAGTGCTGGAGAAGATCAACATCGGCGCCAAGGCAGTGATTGAGCTGAATGCGGGAGATTATATCCAAGTCAATTCGCCGGGTAAGCTTCCTCCTTTTATTTATTCTTATTTCAGCATGCTAAATTGTTAAATTCAGGCGGCGGAGGATGGGGCAAGCCTCCAGAAGCGGAGTCCAACGGCCATGTGAACGATACCCGACCGACCCCATGGGTCAAGGCTTGAGTACGATAGAGGTTAGAAGATATATAAAGCTTCATATAAAAGACAATGAAGAAATGCAACATTACAATCTGGACGACATGTTGCAGAGTTTTGCTAGGAAGCGAATGTCATGGCATGGCTTCTGGCCGCATTTGCAACGTATAGAGTTAGCAGTCTAACAACTGTCTAAGAAACAAGAATAGATAGTAAGCCTTTGTTTTGTTTCTCGCCAATAATTCTATATCTTTGTCTTGTTTAGGGTTCTCTGTCTCATTCTTACCGCATTAGGCAAGAGATCCCCTTTATCAAAAAACTCTCATAGAAGATTGTCATATTGCATGGTAAAGTACACTACACACACTGATAACACCTATCAATTTAGCTCCGGTTGCAATACTCAGATAGGTTGCTGTACATGGCCTTTATTACCTACTCTGCTTCTGGAGCAGCAGTCTTCACACCAAACCTTTGCCCCAGAACAACAAACTGCGCCACGGCCATGGCCCTCCGAAAAGCAAACGCATCCTTGTCGACAAACGCCCTCTCGACCAACCCCTCGGTCTTGCTCCAGTCGACAAACCCCAGCTTGGCGACGTTCTCGCGCGTCACCAGCCTCCGGACCACGGCGTGCAGGGGCCCGTTCTCCGCGAACCGGGCGGGCCCCATGTACGGGTGTTTGGCGCGCTCGTAGATCTCCGCCGTGACGAAGGGCTTCATCGCTTCGCGGAGGAGGTACTTGTCGCGGAAGGACTGGGTGGCCGGGTCGTACTTCATCTTCAGACTCGGCGGCAGCCCGTTGGCGTATTCCGTGACGTGGTGGTCCAGGAAGGGCGTGCGGCTCTCGACGTGATGCACCATGTCGATGTTGTCGCCCACGTACCGCAGCAGCACGTTTGGGAAGGTCGTTCTCGTCCAGATGTACTCGGCCGTGTGCAGCGGATGCCATCTGTTGGCCATGGCCTCGTGCACGCGCCCGTCGAAGCTCTCCGCGAGGGCGGTTTCCGGGTTGCTGTCCGGGTAACAGGCCGCTGTCCAGGGGGCGAAGGGGAGCGGCGTATGCGTGGACAGAGCCGTGGCGATGCTGGTGTCGTTGAGCATGCGTGCTGTCGACGCTGGGACGGTGGACGCGCCTGGGTCGAAATTCATTATGTCCACCTTTGCGCGTGCCGCTCTCCAGGCCTCTCCGCGAGCGAACTCGGAGAGGATGGAGGCAGGCCACGAGTAATCCGGCTCGGCGAGGGCATCGGCGCAGAGAAGGGAGTATCCCCCGAAATGCTCGTCTGATCCTTCTCCTGAAAACAAAAACACAGTCAGCAAAAGCCAGGCTTTGGGGTTATATGACAAACCCGTAATGACCACTTTGAACCCCTTAGAATGAACCACTTCAGACAGGGCCAGCTTGCCCATTGCGTTGACATCAGCAGTCGGCGTCTCACTGTACCAAACGACGTCCTCGAATCTGGCCGCCATGGCCGCCTCGTCCAGATGCACTGGGTGAAAATCCACGCCCAGCCATTCTGCCGTGCGCTGTGCGATGTCTTTGCCGTCAGCAGGGATCAGCAGCAGCAGAGATAGCTAACTCCTTACCAGATTCGTCGGCTCCGCTGTCCTTGTCAAACTGCACGGTGAAGCACTGCATCCGCGATAGGTCCCGACTGTCGTCGTTGCCCAGCTGCGCGCCGCTCTCCCTGAGCAGATGCGCAACCATGCCCGCGATCGCCGACGAGTCGAGTCCGCCGCTGAGGTAGACGCCTACGGGCACGTCGGCGCGCAGGCGCAGCCGCACGGCCTGGAGGAGGCGTTTGCGGACTCCGGCGATCATCTCTGCCTCGGACCGCGTCTCCAGAACTCGCTACAGATGGTCAGCGATGATGCTAAGTGGCTTCTGACGGGTCCCTACCTTGTCAGGGTACTCCAGATCCCAGTACAGTCTCTGCTCGACATCGCCAAAATGCTTGCTGAGCAGATAGTGGCCCGGGAGGACCTACCGCAGTCAGTCAGCATCAACAACAGCCTCACACATTTCAGCCGTCAGCACATACCTTACGAACGCCCTTGAACAGAGTCCGCTTATCGAACCGCCATCCACCATCCATAAGCGACTGGACACACCACTCTGGTTGCCACCCCAGCGCCAAAAACGACTTCATCTCCGTCGCAACCAGCAGCCTGCCATCCACGAACGTATAGTAGAGCGACTTGATGCCATACCGGTCGCGAGCAGCGAGGAAGACCTGGCGTTTGGCGTCCCACAGCACGAGGGCGAATTCCCCGCGGAGGTGAGACACGAACGACAAGCCGTAGTGGCGGTACAGCGCGAGGACGATCTCGCAGTCGCTGCGGCCCTGGAAGTCGTATTCCGAGTACAGGTCGGCGCGGTAGCGCTCGTGGTCGTACAGCTCGCCGTTGACGATGGCGTGGACGTCGTTCTGCCGGTCGTGGAAGGGCTGGTTGCCGTCCGGGCTGAGGTCGATGATCGAGAGGCGGACGTGGCCGAGTCCTGGACGAACAGTCAGCTTGCCCAGAGATGATTAACACAACGACTGACTTACCAACGCGGCCGTCAGGACTGATCCACTGCCCGCGCGCATCCGGACCGCGATGCTTGACGATTTCCAGACTGTCATCGATTTCTTTTTCGGTAACAGCAGGCGAATCGGGCCGGTTCCTGAACGACAGAATGGCAGTGAGGCCGCACATGGCGAGAAGAAGAATAATAAGAAGAATTACAGACAATAGAAGAAATCTGGGTACGTGTCAGAGTTGCAGCCAGCATAAGGAGGAGTTGAGAATGATGGGGTAGTACATACATATTACATTCGAGTGCTAGCTGTATCTATTATATATGCACATCGTTCTGTGTCACATAGCTAGTATAAAATGAGTAACGCCCCCAGAAACAGTATCCCGTGCCTTAACCGAGGGCGTACATATACTCAGTGAATGTACAGTACATCCTAATGCATAGCCTTGCAAGGATAGATGTGGATGATTCAAAGTCTCTCTCACTGCTTACAGGGCACGCAGCATGCGTACCCCTGCTAGCGATGACGAATAGATAAAATGCCTCGTCTGCGCATCATCTATCGGATGTCTTCTATACTGTGGGGAATTACGTAAAATAAGAATAGACCCTTACCCCGCATTTTTATTCAAATAGAATTGTCAAATGTTATTTCAGCCGCTGTCGGCGCTGTGCGGCTGTCAGTTTACGTATGACATACTCTAGCCCTGGAGGTGTGTACGGTACATAAGCTCCATGAAGCCTAGACCTAGACCCCAAGCATATATATATATGATAGCCGGTCGATCAGCTTCCTTTCTCCGTCCTTTTTTCCTTCCTGACACGGGTACTTGCTTGGTTTCACGGATAAGATCATTTACTCCTAGGTGCTGAGAGACCTCGTTGTAATTTGTACTACCACAGTATACGACATCATATTCCGTCGTTACTATTTATTACTATAATTATAATCTTTGTGTTGTAAACTCGTGTAAAAAAAAAAAAGAATGCAATAGCATTCGCTTTTTGACGAAGTCTGCAGTGAATAATATTTTTCTTGAAATAAACTGTTGAGAAAAAAATAAACAGGAATTGCATTGCATCGCTCTGGCGTTTTTGCTACCTGCTGGCAGATATAATACACTCGTATCACCGATTCATCCATTAAACCAATAAATGCAGGAACACGGGATCATAACAACCGTCGTAGGAAGAGAACAGTAAGAAACGACACAACAGCAACAACCGCTGATCTGCTACCCCCGCACAGCAACCAGAAACAGGCGCGGATACTTCAGCAGCACCGTCCCGTCCGAATTCTTCGGATACGCCTCCTTCAGCCGCTCCAGATACCTCCGCAGGAACGCCTCCCTCTCGTCCGGCGCCAGCGGGTCGATAAACGGCCGCAACCCCGTCCCCTTGACCCACTCGACAATCGCCTCATGGCCCTCCAGCGCATGGTAGTAGGATGTGTGCCAGACATTGACGCTGGCGCAGAACGGCTTGATCGCGTCGTACAGCTCCCGCGGCGACTCGAACGGCGGGAGGCCGGGCTGCAGCCGCCTGAGCGTCGCTGTCCACGGCTGTCCTTCCTCCGCGGCTGTCGCACGCATGGCCGCATGCGACGGCTCTGTGAAGTTGTCCGGCACCTGGAAGGCGAACACGCCGCCGGGACGCTGCGTCTGGATCAGGTCGGTGATGATGCGGATGCGGTGTGCAGGAGCCAGCCATTGGAAGACAGCGTTGGAGAAGAAGAGGTCGACTGGCCCGTGTTCCTCGGGGTCAGGACGGTACGAGTTCAGGTCCGCCAGCGTGAACTCAATGTCCGGCAGGGCGGCGCGCGCCTTGGCCAGCATGTCGGGCGACGAGTCCATGCCCGTGACGCGGGCATCCGGATACTGTGCCACCAGCACGGCGGTCGAGTTGCCCGGTCCGCAGCCCAGGTCGACCACGCGCTTGGGCGACTGCAGAGGGACCTGGGCGAGCAGGTCGCGCGCCGGGCGTGTGCGCTCGGCAGCGAATTTCAGATACTGGTCGGCGCTCCAGTCTTTGGCTGCGCGATAACTCGATTGCGACAGCATCCTCGCTTGCAGTGGTCCGGTGAGACGTGGGAAGCAGGTTGGCAGGTGGCGGGAGAATAATAATGACGAAGCAGAGAAGACGCTCATGGCGAAGGCAGGATTGACAAGCCAGCAGACTCTTAAACCCTCGTCATGAAGATATATATGTCGAAGATATATAGATGACAGTACAGATGTTATTTACGAATGGCACGTGCGTAGTCAAATGGGGAAAGTGCCGATATCGGACTGTACGCCGACTTTACTCAAACTGACTGCTCCAAAATCGAAATTGCAATAGGACTCCTTCCGATAGAAGCAAGCGATTAAATAGAGAAATTGTTGTCATTATACACTAATTCGGATGCCAATTATCAATAGCTGTATTATGATTGTGATTCTGATGGTGATTATGATTATTCCTGCCACTATTGGTTTCCGTCACCCCGCGGGGCCCCGCCCATGCCGCCATCGCAGAAATGTCCGATTGGGACTAGGGTCCGCCAGCCAAGCAATGGCAGGCAGGCACAGCGCGATGAAATACGGCGGAAACCGGAGATGTCAACCTGATAGGTATATCTGTATTTTTACCAAATGAGGAAATTGATCACGAACGGCCTGCATTATTGGAAGATATGAGAGCTACATGCCTTTGCAGCAGCCGTGACTGTAGACACCATCTGAGATATGGCCTAACTCGAACTTCGTACTAAACATATCTCTCGATGTCATTATGATGTTCGTAACTGTCAGATAAAAAAATATTTGCAGCTGAAAATAGCATTTTGAAAAGTATCAGTCCTCTGCCTGATAAATAGAAAGTTGATCTGACCGGTTCCAAGTTGAGTGACTTTCTGGCGTGAAAAGAATCAAGAGCCTTCTCTGCTTCCCTTGCATTGCACTTGTCCAGAGTGTCAAGAATAACATGTACAACACGTTGACTTGGCTGTTGAAGGCAAACTCTGCAATTTCTTGGACACCGCAGATAACCAACCGCGATCAAGCATGATGCTCACTGAACCAGACCACCAACACTTCATCTGTGAGAAGAACACTGCCATAAAGCCGCGAAGAATATCAGAAAATGTAAGTAGTCTTTCCTTGCTGTCGATGCTTGCAGTAGAAGAGAGAACTAAGTTCTGCTCTTGCTTTAGGAAACTATCTAGGAGACTCTCAAAATATACCATGAATATAGAGGATCAAATTAGGTGAATACATGCTGGTGTCACGCCATGCTTGGAATTGATGATTCTGTGGTATCCAGTGTCCAGAATTGGTTCTTCCTCTCTGGTCTGACGCCGCATTCTGGTCTGCATGATAGCTTGGAAAATTGATCTTGATTTTCCATCTTCTGAAACTGACTTTCTACAGATTCACACAAGATTTATACCACCAGCAGTCACTGTACATGTACTCTTCTCACTTTCTTACTTAGTAAGCTTTTATACCACGCTAAGCTGCTAAGTATAATTTGTATTTGCTATTGAATATCCTCCACAAGGAATGGAAGAGCCTCTTCCACACCTTTTTTTTTCTTTTTTTTTGTAATTGTGAGCATCCAGTTTGCAATTGAGGACAGTAAAACACTCCCTTGGCGGAGTCAAAAAAAAATCGAATCGCATTGTGATGAAATTCCCATTCCGGAATATCGCAATAAATATAGTTCTAATTAATGTATCTCTCCTCTCATTTCCACATTTCTGTCAAAGAGAGAGTTCTCTATTACAAAAGACCGACGGGATTCATTCGCTGGCTAATTTCCTCGTATGTACTCTTCAAGGAGAATGTTGAGCGATCATTCGATGAACGTACAGTAAATACAAGCAGTGCGATGAAAACACAATTTGATATGAGACACTGAACTGAACAGTCAGAATTAGAAACTTGACTGCCTTCAAAGCGTGTCCGGAGACGCATACCCTTGTGTTTGCCCAAAAACTTCCATCCACATCCTTTTCATATTATTTCATTGCCTATAGAAAAAAAAAGACTTTTAGATATGAGGCATATTCCCATTTTTCCGCAGTCTTTTCCGTGCGATCGCCATGTTCTTTCTCTTTAGATCAGACATCTTCCAGCTTGAAAAAAAAACTAGCAGACTTCTGTTGTTGTTCACCCGACAGCTTCAGCTCTTCTCGTTGAAAAAACAAAAACTGATATTACCATGTGTATGCGTTCCTCGCTACTTCTTCCACCACCACCAGCAGCAGTCGCTAACCCTATCTACGCACGAAGCACATATTTCATTCCCCAGCAAGCTGCTAAAAACGGTAGAAAACTTACTACTACTTACTATTGCAGAATACTCTCTCTCTCTGGCTTTGAATAGCTTTGAAGTAGTGTGGTAGACAAAAATCCAATTACATACATACGTACTGTACTGTACATATGTATCTACTGCACTAACCCTAACTAAGTAAGAACGATCGCAGCATCTTTTCCTTTTTTTTTTCCAGAACAGCCGCTAAACGATCATCAAAACTCCAGTTCATCCGCGACAATGTCTCAAGAAGTCAAGTCAAGTCAAGGCGCGTAGGCACGCAGAGAGATCAAAGCTATTATTAATAGTAAATCACCATTCTGCTCATGACATATAGAACAGGCACTGTGGGTATATACATATTCCCCCCCCCCCCCCAAAAAAAAACGAAAAACCGGTCTACCAGCAAATTTCTAGTCTTTGCAGACAATTCTTGTTAGACTAAACTTGAACGTGACTGCTGCAAACAAACTGCATCCATATCGTCGGGCAGCTGATATGGAAAATGTGTTCAGAAAGCAAGAGCAACAGCAAGAACAAGAGCAAGCTTAGACATGTATCTAGGGATTACATTTATATTCCCAGGTAATTACTGAGCTGAGTTGGATAAAATAAAATGCCCTCGCTCCCTCCCTCGTATCGATAGAAAAAAACGAGAGAGAGAAAGAGAGAGAAATCTGTATCCTATTATACCCTGTTTATTTAAATTAATCCATCTATCTATCTACCAGAAACCAAAGTCAAAGTCGAAGTCAAACAAACCAGACCCAGACCCAGGATACAGTCATTCATAATTTTTCTTAAAAAAATTTTCTCGTTTCCAGTAGCTATATTTTCCTTTTCTTTTTCTTAGCCGTTTTCTCCTCCAAGCAATTCTCTTCCACATATGTTATTGTACTGTACTCTCAGATGATTTTATTTTTTTTCTTTGATTTGATTTCAGCTACACAAATGAATTAAATTAGTCTGACTCTCGCTGAAATTATTTCTCTATCTCCCTCTGTTGTTACTGTATGTATGTACATACTTGTACTGCCCATTTGAGCAGTTCTACTCTCTTCTGCCGAAAAAAAAAAGGGGAGGGGAATGAATAAGTAAATGAGTGAATCCTCCAACTTGTTTCAGCTCTGGACAATAGAACTGGATTAAGCTGTATGTATGTACTGTACATTGTACATGTACCTAGGTCCTGTCAGTCTTCAATTGTCAATCGTCAATCATAGCCCAAGCCCTAAGCCCTCAGTCCTCAGCCTGAAACATACCTAGACAGGCAGGCAGCTGACAATCAACCAACCAACCACGGTCAAAGAAATCAAGATTAGCTATCGAATTATCTAATACCTTGTCATTAACTATTGGTGAATGGTGATTATGTTTGAACACGGAAATACTGGTACAGCCAGCCTATGCATATACATATGCACTCTGTACCACAGCAATATAGATAAATCAGTAATTGTTTTTATTTAAGATCTCCATTTCAAAGCAATCGCTACATTGTTCTTTCTTTTTTTTTTCTCTCAGACACATCATAACGAGACGAGACCCCTCTCTCCTCCATTCTTTCATTTCCTTCCTAGGTTTAAAAACGCCTTGCTTGTAAAAACAAATAATACGAGAAATATGAAACAAAAAAAGGTCGCCATGTACATGTCAGCTTACGCCCTGCTCAGGCTCTCACCCATCTCGGCCTTCCTCTGGCCGTACTTTGCGAGACGGATCTTGGAGATGCCAATGAAACCGGTCGTGTCAACAGGACTAAAGTCCACCAGGCTGTCCATGCTGCTCTCCTCGGCGCTGTACAGCTTCTCCGTCTCGCTGAAGCGGCCCAGGATGCTGACAGAGCCCTTGTAGGCGCGCAGCCGGACCGTGCCGTTCACCGTCTCCTGGCTGGCGATCACGCTCTTCTCGATGAACTCCCGCTCCGGGGAGAAGTACAGCCCGTTGTAAACCAGCTTGGACCAGTTGAACGTGACGAACTGGTCGCGCAGCGCGCGCACCTCACGGTCCAGCACCAGACCCTCCAGGTCGATGTGGGCGGCCCGCAGGATGGTCATGGCGGGAGAGTCGTAGCATCCTCGGCTCTTGATGCCGATGTAACGGTTCTCGACAATGTCGATACGGCCAATGCCGTGCTTTCGGCCAATGGCGTTCAAAGTCGTGAAAATATCAAGCGAGTCAGTCAGCGTCTCGCCAGAGGCAAGCGTCAGCTTGACAGGCAAGCCCTTCTCGAAAGAGATAGCAAAGTCCTCGGGGGTGTTGGGTGCGTTAAGGGGAGAGTCGGTCATCCTCCACATGTCATCCGGAGGAGTCTGATTGGGGTCCTCCTGTAAAATTTGTGAGCGACGAATTCCAAATCATATTCGCATAGTTCAGCCTACCAGAATTCCTGCCTCATAGCTGGTATGAGCCAAGTTGGCATCAATACTCCAAGGCTTGCTACACAATTGTCAGCTCCACCTGATCGGCAACACAAGGTGGCTTGGTGTAACTCACGCCTTGGTAGAGGTAACGGGGATGCCGACCTTGGCAGCATAGTCCAACAGATCGTTCCGACCAGCGAAACGGTTGAAGAATTCGGGCATGCGCCAAGGAGCAATCACCTTGATCGAAGGCTACAGCGCATGAACATGAGCGACAGATTCTCCCGATAAACTTACAGCTGCGGCAGCATACCTGAATGGCATAGAAAGCCAACTCGAAACGGACTTGGTCGTTACCCTTACCCGTGCAACCATGGCTGACCGCAACACAACCCTCACGCTGAGCAACGCGCATCTGGGCGCGGGCAATAACCGGCCGAGCGAGCGACGTGCCGAGCAGGTAGCGGTCTTCCAGGATGGCGTTGCACTGGACAGCGCGCCAGCAGAGCTCCTCGACAAATTCGCGCTTCAGGTCCTCGACGACGAATTTGGTCGCACCGATCTTGAGGGCTTTCTCCTCGGCGGCTTTCCAGTCCTCGTTCTGGCCGACATCGGCCTGGAAGAGAGGAAGAAAGAGAATGTTAGAACCAGGTCAATTGACGGATACGATACGCGATTGAGTCATACCAAGAAGCAGACGACGTCGTAGCCCTGCTCAATGAGCCATGCGAGAATGACAGAGGTGTCCAAACCTCCAGAGTACGCTGCAGAGTGGTTCGGTCAGCACGAGAGCATTGCCGTACGAATTGCGGGGAGAGCGCTTACCCAGACAGACCTTATCCTTGGCCATGGTGGACGTGTGAAGGGAACTCAAAAATGGGAGGTGAGAAAAGGTCTAGATGAGGTCAATTGAGAGAATCAGGAAGAGAGAAAGGGTGCAGGAAAGATCGAATCTAGCGGTGGACTCGGTCTTGTTGGGGAGGCGTTTAAAAAAATCTCTCCCAAAAGCTCGAATCGCGGTGCAGCTCACATGACTCATCGCTCCGATCGGAGGAGGATCGTCGGGGTTCAAGCCGCCCCGCTTATCAGCGGTTATCAAATGCCTCAACAATCAGTGCGTGCAGAGTGCAGAGAAATTGCTCACTCTTTTTAATGCAGCTCATCTGGTGTTCTGTGTCTGAAAAAATATTAATAACAGTGTTATCAGAGAGATGCTGAGATTTCCTGTGGTTAGCCTTATGACCCCATGGGGACGGAACCTTGAATCGAGCAATGAAGAAGCTTAGAACGGTGCAATCCGACACAGGGATTGAGTTGATTGACAGATATTGAAGATGACACTGCAGATGGGACACTTCTTATAGTATGTTGTCACAGATATATTTTGTTGGGTACATTGGAGGTAGATTTGTTTAATTACCTCTTACACTGGTGATTTGATGAAAATATGTAAAATTGAAGCCAGAATGCACTCGTCCTGTTCACGAAGCCTGCACCGCACGTATAGGTTGGATTTAAATGGCACTTAGAATAAGAGAAATGCAATTACACATCTAGGTAGAGGACAGTGACAGTATACCAGTATCTATATCCGAAGAATTACACTCTTCAACACCCTCCAACCCTTTCGTCGCATGTTTTATTTTTTGTACAGTAGTACAGTCATCCATCCCAATGAAACAGTACAGAACAGAACAGAACAAATAAAAAATGGCATCAGCAAACACAGATTTTTTTTTTCAAGATCAAGTCTCAACAGCCTTCGCCCTCAACCCAACAATCCTCCCCTCCACAACGTCCAGCGCCAGAACCCAGTATTCCACCCGACTTCTGCCCACCTCCACCCGGTAGACCTTGACGTCGACACCGGCCTGGTCGACATTGCTCGTCGACGCATCCGAGGCCACGGCAGCGGTGCGGACGGCACGGAGCACAGCGGTGTACTGGCCTTTGGGATCCCAGGCATCGGGCGAAAGCGTCGAGATGGACCCGGAGTCGAAGAGATCTGATGTGGCGGAGGGAGAGCCGGTGATGAGGGATGCGAATTGCTCTTTTTTTTTTCGTTTCAGTCAGGCGTAATTCATTGAAGAGTCTATTAGCAGTGATTATGGTTAGATGTCAACTTACCAGCCCCCGGCCATACCCCTCTCACAGCACCCTCCCACCTCAACGAGACCGGCTCAAACGGCTCGTCTGTCTCCGAGACGTAATACGTGTCCACCAGCTTCAGCACATCGGGGACCCTCACCCCGGTCTCGACGGTCTCGGTCCTGATACTCGTTGACGGCTGCGTCTGGGACCGATTGCGCAGGCCCGCCTCGCGCTGGGCGTTGGCCTTGTCCAGGAAGGCCATGTAGTCCGCATCGGAAGCCATGTTTCTTCTCGTCGCGGCGGAAAAGGGCCGTGTCTGCGCGATTGGTGCAGTCGCGGGGAGATTGTCAGTTCTTTGAGATGTCCTGCTAGGGTGCAAAGAGCGGGAATGATGCAAGGGACTGCCTCGGAGGTGCGGTGATGCCGGCAGCGATGTTATCCGCGCATGCACGTACTTTGTGTGCCTGATCGCGGGGGTGAGAAGCCGGAAATCGTGCATGACGCAATGGGTCAGCAGCACTCTGGCCCGCAACGATCCCTCGGCCTGCGAAAAACGAGGATTGCGGTCCAAGTCGATTGCTAGTGATGAGAAGGGGCAGAAGAATTGGTGGAGAATTGGAAGTTCTAATTTTTTTTTTACCTAGTTACAGATTTAAAATCCTGGACTGCGACGGATCCAGATAAGACCAACTACAACACTAACAGTACGACTACTACTACAGAGCAAGCGGATACTATCAGATCTTTTCTTTTGTCCGTCATGAAATCGCTTTACCAGCTACATAATCTAATAAACTCAGAACTGGTACGCCATTTGCTTTTCAATTCATTTTTTACGCCAGGCGACAGGCTTGCAAGAACAAGGTATTTTGATTCGTTTTAATCAAGGAAAATCATGCATCGCACTACACCGACCCAATATCTCCACCAGAAGAAGGAACAAATTAAACAGTGGTAACGAGATCCTTCTTGAGCGTACCCATGAAGGCACGCTTCTCGGCCGGCGTCTGGAAGGCACCGTGACCGAACTTGGAGGAGGTGTCGATCCATTTGAGCTCGACCTTCTCGGTGGCTTTCCGGCTGGTCTGCGGGCAGAGAGACTTGCGCAGAGTCATGACCCGCTTCTTCACACCAGGAACGGAACCCTTAAGGAGGATGAAGTCATTCTTGACCTCACCATAGCGGACAAAACCACCCATACTGGATATTGGTTAGTACCCATAAGCGATAAATGGACAGAAATAGCACGTACGGAGTGATCTGCTTCTTGGAGATATCGTAGTCGGTCGAAGCGTTGCCCTCGTCCGAACCCTTGCCGATACGGTAGATCTTGTGGTTGATCGAGGTGCGGTGGTGGTAACCCAACTGACCAGCACGGGCAACAGTCCACTGGACGTGGTTCGGGTGCCAGGCACCGATACAAGCAACCTTGCGGAGACCCTTGTGAGTCTTGCGAGGCAGCTTCTTGGTGCCCCAACGGGCAGTAACACCGTTGAAACCGTGACCCTTGGTAACGGCGATGACATCGATCATCTCGTCCTGCTCGAAGATGGTGTCGATGGGGATTTCCTTCTCGAAGAGGTTGTGGGCGAAGTCGACCTTCTCGGCGACAGTGCCACCGTTGATCTGGATCTCCATCAAGTGGGCCTTCTTCTGCTTGAGCGGGGTCTTGCGGATCTGGGTGTGAGCAAGCAGACGGACGACAGTGCAGTACTTCTTGATGCGCTCCAGCTCGCGGGTGATGGGAGCACCGCCCTGCTCAGCGTGCTTCTTGGCGTACTTGGTGAAGGCCTTCTTCTTGCTCTTGTACCAGTTCTTGTAGAAGCGCCTCTTGACCTCGTCGCTCAGGTGCTCAGCCCAGACAGTGGTGAGCGAGCGGAGACCACGAGGGGTCTCAATGTAGCCGACGACACCAACCGCGATCATCTAAAAGGATGTCAGCGATCCGAGCCACAAATACACGAGAGAAGCTTGCTTTCGCATACCGGAGGAGTCTCAATGACGGTGACGGCCTCGACGATCTCCTTCTTGTGCATCTTGGCACCGGGACGGTCAAGGTCACGGACGATGGTGGTCATACCGGCCTTGTAGCCCATGGCGGCCGTCAGGTGGACGGGCTTCTTGGGGTCATCCTTGGGGAAGCTGTTGCGAAGAGATTCTCAGTATAACGCGACCTTCAACATCGATGGCAGGAAAGTCGATTGACTAACCTCTTGACCTTTCCACGGTGTCTCGAGGCCCGCTTGCGCGGCAGGAAGGCAAGAGAGCCTGTAGAGATGGCAATCAGTCAACCGCACACAAAAAACGACCGAATTTCAAGCAAGTTTCAGGAGTATCGCTGAGGATGACGAACCGTGCCGAGGCGCTTCGTACTTCCGGTGACTCCTGCATGGAAGAACAAAGTCAGATATCACATCCGCGATGGAAAAGACATGCCATTGAGGCTGGTTCACTTACATCTTGACCCTGTTGTCGTTAGTAGTCGTCGAGGTGGTGAGAGTGTCGGATCTCCAAAATTGTCGGAAGTGTATTTTGCACGCTTAACGAGTTGTGGGCTGACCTAAGCGAAGTCTTGGCGCCGTCCGTCCATTTTGGGCAACGAGGGCCACGCTTCGGTTCCGAGCAAAAACTCAACAACATACTAACAGCTACTCCACCCGGCCAGCCATTTTTAGACTGCCTTTTTTGGCCTTGGTCAGCGAGGAAGACTAACGTAATCCACCACCGAGCTGGTCACACCACCGAGCTGGTCAGTCCTTGGCCAAGAGTTGCAGCCCAACGTGACCGAAAATCTTGAAGATTATTGCAACAAAATCTATTATATTTTCCTATATAAAACAAAAGGCACTATTTATTAGGACATTTAAGCCGATTATGGCCTTCTTGATTGCAATTACTGCACCTTGGTGGTCTCCGTGGTCGTCGAGATGATTCCTGCAGTTGCTCATGCTCTTGAGCTTTTTGCTGCCCTTCAGCACCTTCAAG
>NW_013562548.1:0-21389 GCF_000968595.1 Rasamsonia emersonii CBS 393.64 | reverse complement strand
CGAGGAGGGGATGAAGGCAGGCATCGCCATCAAGCCCAGCACCTCCGTCGACGTCCTGTGGGACATTCTCGAGAGCAAGGAGGAGATTGAGCGACCGGATGTGAGTAGCCCCAAGCCCGACAGCCCCAATTTCACCCGAGAAAAAAAAAACAAACAGGCTAACGAATGTTTTCTTTCTCTTGTCCAAAAATAGATGGTTCTCGTCATGACCGTCGAGCCCGGTTTCGGCGGGCAAAAGTTCATGCCCTCAGAGCTGCCCAAGGTGAAGGCGCTCCGCGAGCGCTATCCAGACCTGAACATCGAGGTAGATGGCGGGCTGGGCCTGGGCACGATCGACCAGGCTGCGGATGCAGGCGCCAATGTCATCGTGGCTGGGTCGGCCGTGTTTGGAGCCAAGGATCCGGCAGATGTGATTGCGAAACTGAGAGAGGCTGTTGAGAAGCGGCGGCGTTAAAAGAAAAGCAAGAAAAAGAGTAAAAGAAAAAATAAGTCCGTTACGGACCTGATTATTTGCTTTAGATACCTATATGACGTTGTTTACCGTAGATAATGTTAAGTAATCGGTATGAATAAATTACCACCAGCGCATGCAGTGCAATCTAATACCATTCCGGGATAAGACAAGTATGTGGCTTGGAAATCATACTTCCTGTGCAAGACAATCAAAAGAATGGTATCACATTCAACTGGTCATTCACTTCGTAACAAACATGTAAGTAGCATGAGTATGTACGACCGTAATGAAGCAGGAACATGAACAGCCATAAACAGAAACAAGAACTGATCGTTGTGCTAATACCGCAAAACAAATGACGTTTGTCGTGCTGTGGTGTGCAAGAGAAGGGAAGACACCCTTAGTCTTTCACACTGATACCAGCCTGCTCTCCGGCCTTGGGATCCTGCTGCTGTGGGCTAGGACTAGTCTCCTCTCCTGAGACCTTGTGGCCATCCGTGTCTTTCTTCTCCTCGTCAGCCTTGCCTTCGCCTTCTTCTTCTTCTTCATCCTCGACCGTCTCCTCCTGCCCCTTGTTCGCTGAGCTTCGCAACTCTTGAAGATCCCCATCGGCGACTGGCTGCGAGACTGAGTCGCGCAGATCGCGAGCCACCTGGTCCTTTTCCTCCTTCGACGTCGCAGAGACAATAGACCCGCGATGATGTCCCACGAGACCCAGCGTCTCGGCGTTCTCGGCGCGGAAGTTGGCACTCGAGACGGCAGCGCACTCGCTTTCCAACGATGGTCTCTGGGGAGGAGCGACAATTTCCGGAGCGGGCGCGACTGATTGTCGGTGTTGTCCTTGGTCTGCATCTGAGACCGGCACCCCCGGCTGTCGGCCCTCGACATCCTTCGCATCCACTTTCCCGACGGGCTCGGTGGCTTTCGCTTCGGGCTTCGACGTGGGCGGCAGTTTGCCGTCTCCCTCCTTGCTGGGAGGCTTGGTTCCTAGTTTCGCACGGGCATTTTCCTTCGCCTTGGACGCGGCCTCCTCGCCGGCCTGCCGCAGTGCCAGCGCAATGTGGTCATCCTTCACGTCGTTCTTGCTGGGAGGAGTCTGGATCTGGATATGTGGCGAGCTACTCGTCGGCTTCGGGGTGGCTGGAGCTGGAGCTGGAGACTCTGCAGGGGTAGGAGGCTTGGCCGACGTGTTGGCAGGGGTGTTCACGCGGGGTTCGGGGAGAGCATCTAGGTGCGTGATGGACTCGATTTGCTGCTTGAGTTCGCCGTATTCGTTCCACTCTTCGATTTGTTCCAAGTCCTATCGTAATCAATCAAATCAGTCTTCGACAAAGATGTACAGGCCCCATATGACAGGGGAGATGTGGTGATTGCCGGCAGACAAACTTACGCCTACGACATTGCCGTATTTGACCAGACCCGGAAGCTTTCTGCCTTTGGATCGGCGGCCCCATAGCATGCGGGCTTTCTCGTCCGTGGCCACATCAATCGCGCGGAAAGGGATCTTGTTCGCTTTCAGGATGGTCTCGAGTCGCGAGGTGGCAGTGATAATGTGGGAGGAGCCTGCGGTGAGGGAGGTGTAGAGGTACAGGGTGCCATCGGCCGTGGATTGGGGCGCAGAGTCCGCCATGTTGGCGATGTGGCTGCTGCGATGAAGAGGGGGAGGAAGGTTGTTATGAGATTTCTACAAGGACAGACGTGGACTGCGGCCTCCACAAGAAAGAAAACCAGCGATCGACCCTGAAGCTGGCCTGAAATAATAGTTGGAAGTTGGGACTGTGAATGTGAATGTGCGACCGTGACTGTTTTGAACAAGCAATATGAGCCAAATCACGTGTGTGGAGAATTCCCCCTCCCTGATGATCTGGATGGGCACCCCAGGGAGCTCCAGAGCTCAGTCTGGTTCAAAATCTTTAAGTTTTCAATCTTAAAAAAAATGAGAGGAATGTCTGTAGTATAGACTATTTAAATTAAAACAGAAAGGGAAACTATTTTGAGGATAATTGTTGTGGTCGCTGTTGCGGTGGCTCTCTGTGTCGCGGGGTTTCTTGGTTGTCTGTGGAGGCAAGCTGGCTGACGTCAATGTACCAGCAAACCACACCGCTGACCAGGTAGATGGCATTAACTGATGCTTCACGATGCTCATCATTCTTATTATCTTCTCTCTCATCCAGACATGCAGAATAATATATTAATTTATTCCATCTGAAATTTATCAGAATGACAGACACGCGGGCATTTTGTGTGGTTTCTGTAATATATAAACAAGCAGTTGTCTGCCAAGCTGTCTTGCCTTGGAACCTAACCTTGTTACATAACTGCCCAAGCTTACTTTGGTACAGAGTATCATGATAATGGTAAAGAATACGGCAGAGAATGACAGAAGACAGCCTGGAAAGAAGACAGGAATAAAAGACAAATAAGTCCAAACTAAAATCATATAGTGAAAATGAGAAATTGCTCCTTGGGATTAACTAAAACTAATCTCAAGTCGTGGCAATGGCAGCTACACCTGCAAGAACAACAAATAGCCACTAGCTTCGACTGTGTCCAGCTGGTGATACCACGGTTCAGATCACTGTCCATCAATGGATGGGAGCTGCGACCAGGATATAGTGACACAGGCTCGAAGAACGGTGTGCTGTCACTGCCGAGCCGCATACCTGCTTATCAGTGAACTCACCATTATACCTGATTGACTTATGGAAAGCAAGGATTCATCTGGATGAAGACAGCCGCTGGAAAGCGTGGATGTGATAGGCGGGATCGGAGCCAATGCGGTGTGCCAGATATAAGCAGCCTCACTGCCTGGCGGCCTGGGTGCCTGACGCTTCGGCAGCCTGAATCTGCAGGCATCCCGGTCTGCTGGCAGCAAGAGCAACAGCCATGTACTCAGCATCCCCTCGCTTTTGACGGTTGCACAGGGGCTGTGCTGGAATTCGGGCGGCATTAGCGGCTTTATAACGAGGTCGTTTGGATGCCATCACACCTTGCAGATTATGGTGTCAATGGTACAGTGGTCATGATTGAGGTGATCTCTCTCCTAGTCTCGTTCAGACATGGCTACAATGATCCGATTGTGTTGGTGAGTCAGCAAGTTCGAAACGTGTACAATTTCCCGGTAGAGGCAGATTGCCCAGGGTGGCTGTCCTTGCAGGAGTTCCCGACGAGTTCCTGACCCTGTCATGGCTCGTTTCAAGCGATTGCCAGGTGTTTCTCGACTTGTTGTCCGGAGCACTCCGTAACTTGTGAGCAGTCTGATGTCAGCAGCGAAGACTAACTATGACCTCCGGTGACTCCCGCAAGGTCCCTCCTGCTCGTAGTCCGTCCGTCTAGGCAAACTACTGCGAATCTATACGAGTAGTCCATCATTCAATAGATTGTGGATCAGTCTCCAAAAAAGCCACTGGCGCAAAGTTGAGGAGCAAAGATCCACTTGCCGTTGCAGTTACCACATTTTCGGATTGGCATTCCTTGGAACCGACCAGAGAGGTACCAAGGATATGACGGCAATGACTGCGAGGAAACGGGTTTTGCAGGGTCGTAACAGCTTTTGACTCTATGAAAGTAATTATGGAGGTAAATGTGTCCATTTCTTTCGAGTTGGAGGCGACAACGTCAACGGTGGACGTTGTTTCAGGTTGAGCACTTGAACGCAGTCGGAAGGCATCATAGTTCGCTCCCGTCCCCTCTCTAAGCAATAATCATTGAATCATCGCGCAAAGCACCACCAAACGCATACCCTCTGACCATGACGATCCAGGTGACTTGGTGAGTTGAGGAATCGGGATCCAGACCACGAAGATCATTTTTCACCGACGCAAATCGCGGAGACCGCGCTGGCAACTAGTTCCTTACCCCGTGGTCTCAGGATCGGACATCTCACCGCTCGGCCGCCCAGTTCCGTGACTCACGGAGATCTGCCTCCAGCGCAACGCCCAGAAACTGCCCTCGCCATCCTCCACAGACCAGACAGTGGATACGGAGGGATTCGACGGTTCCTGAATAGCCTGGCCATGTGGACACGGTGCAGTGACGGTCTACAGTCTCTCGAGGAGGAAAAACAGCGACGGACCGCCACCAGAATATGACGTGCGTGAGTTCCTCCATCATCCGGAAGACGGTCGGACCGGGCCCACGATGGGATCATCGTATGGCATTGGCATTATTCTTAGTACAGCGCCGGCCAAGGGACTGCCCCAGCGCATCGCTGTGATTTGCAGGAGAGGAGATCGAAACCGATCTGGTCGCGCAACGCAGGTCTTAGTCCGCGTAGGCAGCGATGCTCCGTCATGGCAGGACACACGGCCAGCCAAACAGCAATGGATCAGTGACCAAGTTCGTGCATAAGCTGGAGGCGAGCGTGGATTGGTTTCTTACGTGGGCAGCGCTGCTGATACGCCCGGCCGCGATGGGGCAGGCGAGACCGCAGAGTGCCAGACAGCTGCTTGGCAGGGAGCCGACTCGTGTTGGCAAGGGCGAGGGCTGACTCGTGCAACAACGTGGCCGCCAGGGACTCGAGAGGTGCCAGGCAGCATGCCCCAGGACTCAGGCCTGCTGGAGGACCCCCGTCGGGAGGGCTCTGGGGGGGGTCAGCACGCCGGCGACGGCGCCCTCGGGGGCTGCTTCGGGGGAGGGAGGGTCGCGGGCACGCCTAAGTTTAGTGGGCACTCTCGTTAACAGCGGCTGCGTCTGCTAACTGCTAAGGGCTGCTAGCGGGGTGCGCAGCGCCGCCTCTCGCTGGCCCGGCTTCTGCCAGCACGATCCGTTTCGCTGCCTCACTTCTCTGCTGCACGACCCAGCGGCCCTCCGTCGAACTCTCTCCATCCACGCGCCCTCATCGTCCCGGTCCCTCGCTGGTTGGCCTGCAGGGTCTACCCTACGCTGAGCCACCTAGCTGTTTCGGGCCTCTTCGACTCTGCTGCGCCTGACCGGTCTTCCGAGCCACGACGGAAGCGCTCGTCTAGAACATCCCCTCTCCCCCAGTGTGTTCTCCGCTCTGTAGGACTGAGTCTGACCGTGGTGTCCGAGACGGGCCCTGACCAACTGCGATGGATCGCCAGACACGTGAGGTTGAAGCTTCCCCTGCTCCTGTTCTTGGCCGTTTTCTTATTATCAGCGATCCCCAGGTTCTTCGATCGTTATCTTCTTCACTCCAGTCTTCCCATCACATCCAGAGCGACATCTACTATCCTCGTGAACCTTGTCTTCCTTATACCGACCATCACCACACTCATCCGTTCGACCTGCATCCTCATCATACACCCGTCTCCCATTGATCCCTTCTGTTGTCTGTGAGTCGGGACCTTCTCGCTGTGCTCTGACTCATACTGACCAGAGCTCCCAGAGAGATCCCACCTTGTGCTCATCCCCGTGTCTGATACTACTGATCCTAGCTCCTGCCACGTACCTTACGAGGGAGAGGAACTTCCCGGCATCATGGCTGTCTCTACGGCCGATGACGAGTTATTTACGAGGGCCATTTCCAGCTTCCGGGACTACTTTTTGGTTCAGCATGCCCACCTCCCAGAGTCGGAGCGAAATCAACTTTGGACCCAACGACTCAGTCAGTTCATGACACCGTCCTCCACCCGCGACGGCTCCTCCACGGCCCCAGGCGACACAACTGGCACTACCGCCACCACTATGACTACTACTACTACTACCGCCAACAGCGGATCCTCCTCGGACAATTTGGGTAAACGGACTCGACAGGATGTTCCCCGGACGATTCCTGGAGCACCCTCGCCGGCGAAACGACGTGCCACCGTATGTCTCCTTGGCCCTTCACGTGCGCCTTCTTTTCTGTCCATCCGTTTCCTGCCCGCTCCTGCTCCTCGCCCCTTCTCTTTCCCCATCGCTTCCCTGGATTGACAGTTGGCAGACTCCGGAGTCCGACGGTGCCGGCACCTTCAAGTGGACTGGTACACCATCGTCCCTTGACTCCTCCACGGCTGTGGCCTCCCAGATGACCCGGCGGCAGTCATCCAGCTCTCGGACTGGCATCCATTCCACGCTCAGCGGCCACAATGGATCTTTCTCTCGATCGGCCCCCATGGCCCGCTCGCAGAGCCTGCAGAATCCGGCCTCTCACCGGCAACAGTTGGCGGCGGCGGCGGCGGCGGCAACATCACTGCGACGGCAGTCATCTGGGCCCACCTCGTACCAGCTTCGCCTCGACGACGTCAACGAATACTCGCCGTCCGAGTACACGCAGCAGTGTTTGGATGACTTTCCCAATCAAGGTACCTCTGCCTTTGCATTGTCATATTCCCCCGACGAGTCCACGTCGAGGGGGTTACATGACAACAAACAGGAGCAACAGCAGTTGCAGATGCAGATGCAGATGCAGATGCCGCAACCACCAGCACAGCCGGCCGATTTGACGGGGCTGTCAGGTTCCCCAGTGTCCGACCAACTGACGGTCACGACGGCGGCAGCAACCGAAATGAGTCGTAGTACGACGACGGATTCAATCTGTGGAGGATTGGGAATGGTCCGATTCGACTCGACGGGGTCGAACCTGGAGCACAATTTCGATGTTCCATTTTCATCCCCTGACTTTCTGCAGCAACCGTCCGCCCAGGACGTTTCTTTTCAATCTTCCTCCTATCTTTCCCCTCTTGATCGGAACATCGATCAGCTTCCGTTCTCCTTATCTGACGTCGCATCTGTTTCCTTTTCTAGCTCCGCCCCAACCCCCGGCTCTTTTATGCCCCGTGCCAATTCTGTTTCGCTGTCACCTTCATCTGCCGGTGTGGAGATGAAGCATTCTCTGTCTACAGGGAGCACCAGCTCGTCTGTGTCTCTGTCACAGCAGTCGAGGACTGCACGCCGAACTTCAGAACAAGTGGTGCAGGGGGCCCGGCCCATTGCACCGAAGCTGCCTTCTAACAAGTCTAGCTCATCATCATCATCATCATCCACTGCTAAGTCCAGTGATCAGCAACATCAGATGATTCGGATCTCGTCGGAGAATGGCACCTCGAAAGAGGTGGCGGCCATTCCCAAGGCGAACTTCCAGCGTCCGCCGCGTCAGAAGACGTACTGCCACCTGTGTCAGGACCAGCCCGAGGGCTTCCATGGCGAGCATGAGCTGCGCCGGCACATCGAGCGGGTGCACTCGGTGGTGCGCAAGGTCTGGGTCTGTGTCGATATCTCGCCGGACAAGACCTTCCTGGCCAACTGCAAGGCCTGCCGCAGCGGCAAGCGCTACGGGGCGAACTACAACGCGGCCGCGCACTTGCGTCGGACGCATTTCAACCCGTGCCAGCGTGGACGCGGCGGACGGGGCAAGGATAGCGAGAAGCGGGGCGGCAAAGGCGGCGGGAATCACCCGCCGATGGAGGTACTGAAGCACTGGATGGAGCAGAAGGAAGAGCTCGTGCTGGAAAATGCGCAGTACCTTCTCGACGAGGAGATTCCCGCCGATGTGGCCGCTGCCGCTATTCAGCAGGCACAAGCGCAGGCCCAAGCGCAGGCTCAGGCGCAGGCTCAGGCGCAGGCTCAAGCTCAGGCTCAGGCACAGGTGCAGGCGCAGACGCAGGCGCAGACGCAGGCGCCTTCTGGGTCGCCTGCGAAGGGACCTGAGATGAACCCAGAGATGGGACTGGAGTATGACGCTTCGACGTCGCTGGAGTGGGATCCGGCTATGGCTGGTCAAGGGTATGAAGCATTCCCGCAACCGCTGACGGACCTGAATAATCCGTCATTTGACCCGTCTTTCTGCCTCGAGTCGCAGCAGCTGTCTGCGGAGGCAGATCCGTACCTTGTGAAAACTGCTGTATAACTGACTGAACTGACTGATAACTGACTGTAAACTGACCTGCTTTCTGGATGGGTTTTTTTTTCTTGTCCTTTTATCCTTGTTCATTTTTGACCTGTTCATATTTGTTTCTTGCTTGTGTTCTGCGAGGGTGATGAGTATTGAGCATGGTGTTCTGCACTGTCTTCCCTGGATGGAGGCAGATGATTCAGCATGTGTTACGATTAATGTGTGATGGTCAGATGTGTATCTTTATTTCTTTTATTTTTGCTTTTCTCTTCTTCTTTCTTCTCTCGTATTTTTGTCGTGTTCTTGATTATCTTGTGTTATTTGTAATATTTTCCCCCTTTTCCCTTTTGTTCGCTGTATATACTTATTTCTAGTCTGTTCTCTGACCTAATGAAGAATGAGTCACAGCCACAATCTGCTCCCTCGTACAAGAACCTTGTCGACTTACGTAGGTGGCCGCGTCTGACGTGGCTGCGTGGCTGGAGCATAGTCGAGGCATCACGTGCATTGGCTGTGCCACAGAGGGCGATGCACGGGACCGTGCACCGTTCATACTCGAGCTGGCTGGTGGAAACTGTAGAGCTGCTGCCAACGTCTCCACCAGGCGACACGCTACTGAAAGTTTGCTGGCTGGCATCTGGCGGTCTGCGGTCAAGAGTCCCAACGGCCAGGGATGCTGCCCCTGCAGCTGCAGATGGACTGTACAGCTGACGAGAGGAGGATTGCGACTCTGCCGGCTGTGCCGTAATTCGTAGCTGGGGTGCCAGCGGGAGACAAACGGGCATCCTAGATCAACAACGGTACCAACAGAGCAGTCGAACCACCGGCTAGAGGCTAGACTCGCAGTAGGGCTGGCCAGCTGGGGCCGGCTGGGCTGGCTTGGCATGGCCGGGCTGGCGCGACGCTCTCTTCCTGCGGGAGCGATTCGCCAGGCTGGCAGTGCTCCTTTACGGAGTAACTGAGGCAGGCTGTTCCTCGCCTGCGCCTTCGCCAGGAATCGCCGGACGAGCGATTTGAAACGCGCGCGATACAAAAGGCGCCTCATCTCCGGATCATCATCGTCGCTGCTGGCCGTGATTCTTTTGATTGCCATCGTCAAGATTGGCAACTAACTCGGACCCGCGTGGCCTATCGTCCCACTTGGCTGCTGCCCGTGACTGGCCCATCCTGCGCTGCTCCTGCTCTAGCCTGCCTCCGCTTCCCCGTGTCTCACACCTCTCTTCCCTTTTCACTCTCCGCTCCGCCATACGACGTCAGCTGTCGCCCACAGTCGATTTTCTGTCTTCTGCTATCCCGTCTCTTGCTGTCTTCCATCGCAGCTTGACCCGTCTTTTTCAGGTGCGTCTGTCTGTCCTTGTTTTCGTGCTTGTCTCGGCGGACGGCGAACTGATAATATCCTCGCGCAGACTACGAGCGACCGCCATCATGTCGAACCAGGCCTACTACAACCAGCAGCCTCAGTATCCTCCTCAGACGTATGTCCCCGACTCGTCTCCCTGGCATGCAATCCCTGTCGCTGCTCTCGTGCGATGCGCAAGGATGAAGCGACGGCCACGGACGATGCCCGAGCCAGCGCATTGTGCGATGCAGCCAGTGCGCTTTCGAAATTTTTCTTTCGAAATTTTGTCTTTTGGGTGACATGTTGCTGAGAGATTGAACGCGTAGATACGGGCCTCCGCCGCCCCAGGGCTACCCCCCGCAGCAGGGTTATGCTCCTCCACAGGGTTACCCTCCGGTATGTCGTGTTATTCCTATGACTCTGAACCCCTCTGACTAGTTAACTGGCTAACCAGCAGCAGATGCAATACCAGCAGCCTCCGCCTCCCCAGCCGAAACAGAGCACGGACCGAGGATGCCTGGGTGCCTGGTTTGTCTCCATTGATGGACTGTCGTATGCGATCGCCGCTGACGAGTGTTACCAGCCTTGCGACCATGTGCTGCTGCTTCCTCTGTGAGGAGACGTGCGAGTGCTGCCTCGACTGCGTCGAGTGTCTGGAATTCTGCTAGAGCCCGGTAGGCAGAGTGCGGGGTGGATGTAAACTGACACTGATACGACCGTTTTTCGTCTTGCCATCGTTAATCGTTTCGCTATTGATATCAGGATGGCCGGGCAGGTGTAAAATTGAGTTTTACATGGCCGTCTGGTTGATTCCCCGAGCTTCTTCTTTCTTGCTGGCTTCCACTAGGCCGTCTTGGTTGGGTTTGTCATGTATGCAATCAGAAGATATCTATGTGCAGGAATAAAGAGGTCTGAGGTCCGAACTATTCAATGGTCAATCTGCTTGGTAGACACCTAGGTACAAACGTTTACATCCAATCACTGACACCTACCCACTTCGATCTTATCATGTCCGTGGATACCAGACTTTCCCGTGGCAGACGGTGGCGCTCGTCGCCTCGCCTTACATAACTTGCCATGATGACGACATGGTTACGGCCGTCCTCGAGCGTAGGTTACTACTCTAGCTGATTACATTTTCTACCTCCCTATACTATAGCTATACCTGTACCTATACCCTGTATCTGTACCTATCTATCTGTCTATATTACCTCCTTGAAAAAAAGGGAAACGAAGTCCTCCAACATCAACACCAACAATACAATTTATTTATTTACAGGAGGACCATACCATACCGAAAGCGAACGAGAGAAAAAAAAAACCTTTCTCTCAACCTCAACCCGTCAACCTGTTCACTTCAACCAGTTCAGTTTAAACCACATCGACGACGAACGACGACAACACAACATGCCCAACAAACCCAACAAAGCCCTCAGAGACCAGTCCCCACTCACCCAAACACCAGGAGACTTCAACCAACCCCGCGAAGACACCTTCCGCAACGTCCTGCACGAAGACTCCTCGGACGAAGACCGCTCGCGCGACGACCCGCACACGCGCGTGGAGCACAAAGGCGACGGTGGGAGAAAGAACAGAACCCGCTCTTTTCGCGCGCAGCAGGGCCAGGCGAGACGGAAACCGAGCACGTCCCGTTCGCGGAGTAGGGATAGGGGTAGGAGTTCGGGGTCGGCGAGCAAGAGGTTGGCGAGTTCGAGGTCCAAGGAGAAGAAGGGGAGGAGGGCGTCGAGTGGGAAGCCGGAGTATCGGTTTGCTTATTACTAGATCAAGGATCAAGGTCTGCTGTGGTTGTTGTGTTGAGGAGTAAGGGGGTATATATATATATATCTGATGATGATGGCGATAGATAGTCCCTCCCTCCTCTAGCTGGAAGGTTTGTGTGGGTTGGATGGATGGGTATTATCTGCTGGATAGACATACATACATACATACATATGGACGTACTGTACTGTACATACAGAAGACGGATCTAGGAGGGAGGTAAATCAACCCCTGTTTGTGTCCATGATACATGCTATATACTGTATAAATAAGGTTGTTGTTGCTCCTTGTTAGTTTGTTAGGATAGTTGGGCACCAATCTGGGAATATATATAGAATTCATAGAATTCGTTTCATGTGCTCTATTATATATATATCAGAGTATAAAGGTCATGATCAGTCGAGGTGGATTTATATATAAATATAGAATTATAAATACTTCGAAAAGAGACAAATAAAAAAAGGTAATATACAGTCTTCCAAGTCATTCATTCATGGAATTGAAAGCATGGAATTTAGAGATGAATATAGATAGATAGATAAGATACTGAATTACACTAGATACAAATTGCAAACAAAAAAGTAATTGAGAGGGATGGTGGGGAGAGAGAAAAAGAGAGACTGATAGTAATAATCCCCTGGTTTCAAACAAACAAATTAATTAATTAATTAATAATTAATTACTGTGTATTACCCCTTTTTGAAGGGTTCAAAAAAAATAAATAAACATAAATTGTGACTTTTTGTTAGACTGCGAACTAGCTACTTTCTTTTATTTTTGGTTTGCTTTTATTAGATATAACCCTTAGAGGACTCGCTTTGCTGAACTAGAATGACTTAAAAAAAAAACTACTCCGTGCCATGCCAAGGACTTTTCTTCTATATCTTAGGCGTGACATGGCATGTGATATGGCTCTCAACCTAATTATCTAATTAAATATATTGTCAAGTCTTACTTAGGGGGTAGGATTCTCACCTGTGATTTGAATCAAAAAGAAAGTCAGCCGGTATCCATTCCATTCCATTCCACTCAAAAAAAAGGCTGACTCGAGGAGATGGAAGATTATTGTTTCTATTCTAGAGTTTTTCTTTCTTTTTCTTTTTCTTTTTTTTTTATAATTATGCGTATAAAATCAGTCCTGTTTCCTCATCATCATCATCCTCTTCCCGTTCTTTCCTATTAATAGTAATAATAACAATCGTCGTCCTTCTTCATGTCATTACTACAAGTTCTATAGTCAGTCATCTGACTCATCTCAGACCGTTTGCGCAGACCTCCTCATCTACTCATCTACTCAATGCCATATCCATTAACTAAGGGAGATGCTTGACCAAGGTCAATCAAGAGAGCCCCATAAACTTATCCTATGTACTGTATTTATGTACAGGTACATGACATGCATGGATGATCCTTAACACGTGATTATTGCCATACACTCACTAATGGATCGATCATCTATGTGACCCTGACCCTTTATTAGTAAGGATGGAGTGACCATGCAGTCCAAGTAACTACTCTGTATGGACCATTTGTACCAATACCGTCCAACAATGGATCGATCTACACTTGAGTTCTTGAGGCGGATTTTCTTTCTAACTATATATCTATCTAGAAGTCTATTTATTGTTTGCATTGCATAAATGATACTATTTACGAAAACAGGGACAATATGCAAAAAAAAAAAACACTGAAAATTAGTTTTAATTATATATCCTGCTGATGTTCCTGATCAGGATATCTGGATAGATATTAGTAAACCATACTAGCGATCAATTTATTTCATTTCATGATCTACGATTTAGGATACATATTTGGTAAACCCATATTCCTAAAGATTATCTTCTCCCCTGTCGCGTGCAGCGATATCGACGGCCATACCTTAAGGAGTGTTTACGTAGTCGGAGCCAGCGGGCGGTTGAGTGGTAACCACCTAGGGTACTGGGTGAGCTACAAAAAGTTGTCTGGCTTAAGATTGGGGCCAAGCCCACAACTATAACATAACAAGAAGCTTAATACAGGTTTATTAAATCCTGCAACTAGTTTATATCAACCATAGTAGAAGAGGGGGGTTCTGGTTTAGTGTGCACCCAGTATACAGAAAAGGTAGGGGAAGTTATAAAGCATAGTTCTTATTTATACTATGTCCCTTTGTTGTATACTCTATACCTAGTAATATAGATAGGACCTTCTAGAGGGTTTTGTTTGGGGGGTGTTTTTCCCCTAGGGGCTATTTTATATATTAGTGATAGTTATATACAGTACTAGCTTAGAACAGGCATAAAATTATGGTCTTACTTGCCCTGTATATATATAATAACAGCACTACCCATGCTAGACTTCTGTGTCCTGGGCATGTCTCACTGCTCTCAAGATACATCTGGACAATAAACTTGGATACTTACCTACTTGTTTATGTAGTCGGATCCTCCACCCTAACAATTCACGTGTGGAAGGTCTATCTCTGTGGACCGTCCTTTTTATCACACTAAGGAATGTCTGTGACTACCTAGGTAGTTTATTGATATTTATTTATTGAGATCTTCCAACTAAGCTCTTTGATCTGATCCAAGATGTTTAATAATAATATAGTATTATAATTAGACTATTAGAGTAAACGTTCCTGTGAAGCAGAAATGAAAGTGTTACAACCTAGAAATATTTGATCGAAGGTGATCGATCTATGATTGCATCATCTTCATCATCATCTTCATCATCATCATCATCATCTTCTTCTTCTTCTTCTTCTTCTTCTCTCTTCTCTCTCTCTCTCTCTCTCTCTTTTTTTTTTCACCCCCTCTTATCGATGGAATGATTTATAAGTCTAGTATCTAGCAGTGGCCAGGTACATCGTACATGTAATGGAAATCTAGCTGCTGTTTCGTTCCCTTTTATTCAGAATCTATCTATCTATCTATCTATCTATCTCACTGCTTTGACTGACTGAACTTACTATAAGCTATCTCCAGCTAGTCAGAGCTAGTCAGACTGTGTGAGCTGGTTGGTATGCAAGGTATGTAACTAACTTAACTCCCTTTAAGTAACCCAAACGGTAAAAAGTAAATAAAAAGCGTATCAGTCAATATCTGTCACCACACGCAATAATGTAATGTACAGTACTGTACTGTGTATACCTCTGCCACTTGGCATAAATCTCGTCCAGAGCACTCAGTCAGTCAGTCAGTCAGTCACCTTGCCTGCCTGCCATCTTGAAAGAAAGAAAGAAAAGGAGGTGAATTTGCAGTTCTCCTTCCTCACTTGCGATACGTACATACATCTCTATCGCTGGGGCCCCCGATTTTGGCTCGTTGCCCTCCTTCTGGGACTGGGACTGGGACTGGGACTGGGGCCGTCTAGTTGGAGTTCAGCAATCCGTTCCTGGCTGGACTTTGATGCTAACTAACAGTGGGGAGGGTTGGATTTATCTATGACTTACTGACTGAGTGAGTGAGTTCTTGGGATAAGATGATATTCTGGCTGGGGTATTCAGTTACACTTGGAAATTAAATTTCTTGGAAATAGAATTTGGTCTAATATGGATATTTCAGTCATCAACCGTAAGTCATGCTTCCCTCCCATTGTGGATTAGATACTCCGTTGATACATTATTTCAAAATAATTCACTAAATCTATAGTCGAGTATTTATAGTCGTGTATACATATTCGCATCTAGGTACTACTGCTGGGTCACCCCCGGCACCGCCTGCTCCCACAAAGGCCATTTCTCTAGAGTCGCCGCATCGCCCGTCAGCGTGAACGACACCACTACCGATCGCTCATTGTTCAGTGCCAATTCGTAGTTGCCCGGGAAGACCACCTTGTTGCCGTTCTCGTCCGCCCGCGCAATCGCGCCCAACGGCACCGGGATCGTCAACTTGGCAGTCTCGCCCGGCTGGATCGTCGGCAGCCGGTCGAACCCGACGAGCCATTTGTTCGGGTACGGCTTGGGCCCGGCTGTCGTGTTCGCGAACAACAGACCCGTGTACGGCGATGGCGTGTGGCCGACGTTCTTCACGTCCACAGTCACGTTGATGAACGGAACCTGCTCGATGTACTCGTATCCCGGATGAGGGGTGGAGAAAAGGTCCAGAATGTCGAAAGTCGACGTCTTGTTCGTGCCCGCCGCAGCCGACTCCTGGAACTCCGTGTAGAACAGACCGTGGCCGAACTCATACACGGGCGTGCCCGTGTACCAGATGTATGTCTGTCCCGGGTTGCTGCCGTTCGGACGCAGGTTCATGTCGTTGGCCGGGAACTGCGTCGCATACTCGGCCGGGTACTGCGTGCTCACCAGACGACCGGCCGGCGCACGCTTGCCCGTAAGGATGTCAAACAGGGCCGCACCACCCGACTGTCCGGGATAGCCACCCCACACCAGAGCGTTGACATTCTTGTTGGCCTTGAGTGACGACGAATCCACCTGGCCACCGCCCATCTGCAGGACGACCAAGGGCTTGCCCACCTGGCTGAGCTGCTCGATCAGATCCAGCTGGTTCCCCGGCCACTTGAGATCCGTGCGGTCCTGTCCCTCTGCCTCGATCGTGTTGTCAATACCACCGGCGTAGATGATCACGTCCGACTTCTTCGCCGCCGCGATGGCTTCCGCGAACCACTGGGTAGAATCGGTCGAGATGTTGGTACCGAATGCATAGTTGACCGTGAACCCACTGGCCTTGGCGGCTTCCAGCGGACTGATCAGATACGGTGGCGTTCCATAGTAGTTACCCTGCATCTGCACCGTGGCATTGGCCCAAGGACCGATGAGCGCAATGCTGCGGACCTTCTTGGACAGCGGCAGCGTTCCGTCGTTCTTGAGCAGGGTGATACCTTCCACCGCGGCCTCGTACGAGATGTTCCAGGCGTCCGTAGTCACGACGTCGTTCCAGTTGAGGTTGCGGTACTCGCTGTTGTTGCCGTCAAAGTAGCCGAGACGCACCAGGTTTGAGTAGAGACGGGTGAGGGATTTCTCGATATCACCGCGGGAGACGTATCCTTCTACGAAGGACTCATTCAGGTGCCACGGCAAGGTCTGACCACAGTCGATATCGGTACCTGCTAGGAGCGAGTCCGCAGCGGCTCCCGACTGGTTAAGGGCGTAACCGTGTGGGTTGAAGACGTTGTAGACGGCGTCGCAATCCGACGAGACGTACCCGTCGTCAACGAAGTCAAAGTTTTCTCGGAGAAGCGTCTGGAGGAAGAAGGAGTTGGCACAGCTTGGGACTCCATTCACTGCATTGTAGGAGCACATGATGCTGCGCGTCTTGGCGTATCGAGCAGACGCCAGGAACTGAGGGGTGTAGTACTCGGAGAGATCCTGCTGCGTGATGATAGCATTGAACCCCAGCCGAGAGACGTTGCCCCAGTTCTCCAGATCATAGCCGGCGAAGTGCTTCGCCGTCGCGACGATCTTGACATGCTCTGGGTCGACACCGCCCTGCAGGCCTGTGATGTACTCGTACGCATAGGTGGAACTCAAGAAGAACGCATCCTCACCAGGCGTCTCCTGTCCACGGCCCCAGAGGGGACTGCGGAAGCCATTGATGTTGGGCGCATAGCTGTCAAGGCCGTAACGGCCGGCGTTGTTGAAGGCACGGGCTTGCGTTGCAATGATGGAGGCAATCTGGTTGATGAGGGTCCGGTTGAAGGACGCCATCGACAGGATGGGCATGGGGAAGGACGTGGCCCAGCTGTATTCGCCCGAATGGGAGAAATTGGCGCGGTCCAGTCCGTGCAGAGCTTCATTCCACACCTGATACTGGGGCAGACCCAAACGGGGCACGCCAGGAGCGGTGTTCTGGGTGTTGTTAATCAGCTCTTCGAGGGTAAAGAGCGAGATGAGGGCCTCAGCTCGGGCCCAGGGATCGGCCGATTTGTTGCACACCAGGTTCGTGCTGAGCGGGCCATTCTCACAGTCGGGGAAGGACAGGTCGATGGTCGCGACGGTCCGGGGAAACAGGTCCGGCTGAGACTGCGACGAGTAATTGGCATAGGTTTGGTTATCCTGTGCCCATGTCGCGGTGGGCAGGAGCGCCGCCACTGCGGTGAGAATCGCCGCGCGAGTCACCATGGTCGATTTGGAGCTCGCCCAGGAGATGGTTGACACCGAATCGATGCAGGAAACCCCCGTGAGCTCTGACCATGGCTGCAGTATTTATAATACATCCGTCTGTCTCTGGTCGGTCTCCCAATTGCCGTGCTCTGCATCCCCGAGCTATCAGCAAACCCCACAGCTCCGCAGCCATGCGAGCCCGAATACAGAAGCTCGAATGGGCGATCCCCCGTAGAGGGATTCTAGAGCTCGAGCACCTATCAACCGGCAGGTTTTCCGACTTCCTCTTTCAGCATTTAGCCTGAATTCGTCCCGGCAACCCGTTCATGTTGCTCACTGCAGGTGAGAACAGTGACGTTATTCCGGGCTGCAATTTTATTAGCTCGGCCATGGCGAAGTCGGGAAGGCGATGATGGAAAGATGCCGTCGGCCTCTATCCGACTGGCCGGGTATTATCATTATTCGCTTTGACGGTCCATTATCGACAACGTCCACTCCCGATGGCATTAAGCCGTTGCGTCACTGTCGAATGTCGGCTCGGGGAAATAATGTGGGGAAACGGGACAGCGGCATGCAGGTTGCGGACGGTGAGAGCTCTGTGCTTTGCTAGGGAGATTAGTTGAATGTGGTTATAGTTTTAACCGGGAAAAGCGCCAACATGAAGCTTCTTCAAGCTGCTGTCACGGTCCATCTCAGTCGTTACTGTGCCTAATGAAGCCGTGCGAGCAGCCTCGTGGCAGCGAGGACCATTCTGCAGATGACAATATCGCCATCCGCACGGGTCAGCCTCGATGTGGAGAGCTGGAGAAAGCTGGAGAATGTCGGGGATACTCCGGGGAGGAGCCGTGCGTTGCCATGGGCAATTCAGGCTAAATCAAGCTTTTCGGCACGCGGCACGATCTAGCGCCCAGGCCAACTGCCATGCCTCGGATCGGCGATCGAGAGAACGTGGAAGCTGTCTTGTCACTCTTGGATGATCTCATCTGATTTATTGTCATTATTATTATTATTGTTGCTCGAGTGCCGCACAGCAGCAATTCAGCCGATAGAGAGATACTGTTTCAGGAAGGAGTATGAGGGTGGCTGGCATGTGGCTCAACCAGTTTCTTTCCCCCCCACTCTGAGCAAGAACAGCCTCAGCATTGAGCTGAATGCAATGGAATGCTCAGTGTTGCGGAAAGAAAGTAAAGGGTTGATCGAATCGATGAGGAAAGAATGTGCACCTGATCAGCAGATCCAAGTGCAACGAGGAAGAGGCTTCGTTGTGAACTGTTGATGGAGATCTGGCAGGGAGAAGGAGTGCTTTAATAGTGCTCGAGTGACTGCTGGACATGTGACCAAAGACCGATCTGGAATGCTGCCATCTAGACAAGACGACCATTAAGACATGCCTCAGCTCATGTCCATTATTTACTCCGCGGCGCAATTATAACCTTTGTGCAGATCTACAATGCTGTTGCCAAGAAACAATCAAAAGACCTATTCCCAGTCCTATGCCTCCTTGTCCAATTCAGGTTCAATAAAGCAGATGCAGTCGATCTGGTTACTTCTATGCTACATCCACAGTACAAGATTTATACAAATGACAAGAACGGAGGAGGTTTGAGAGTGCATTTCGAGGCAGGTCTGCATGTCAGGCTTTTTAGTACCTTCTTATGTCACAAGGTATGTAATTTGGTCCTTCTAACTTCTCCAACAGAGTATGCAGCTGCTACCTGGCCTTATTACCCGCAGTAATGCCACGTGGTCCATACCGGTGTAGGATTGAGAAATAGTGCCACTCTAGTTAGGATCCTCCTGCAGGACTGTTTCCTAGGACGAGCAAGAAATCTAAACTCACATTAAAAAGTTACCAGAAATGTTGGAACTGCTGTTTTGTGTCTATCTAAGATTATGTCCTGAAACTTGTGAATGGCGGCGTACTGACGAAAACCATGCCTTCTCCTGAAGCTCCTAGGAAAATGCTATGATGGATGCCTGAGCAAAGATTGCAGCTGGAGAGCTGGCTCATGAAGGCACTATTAACTACCAATTGCGTTGTTATAATCCATTGGAAGATTCAGATCTTACTAATGGTGCTCAGAATGAGCACCTGGTTCAACTGTCCAACTACCTAGGAAAAGAGCTGCTCTATATAGCCCATCTAGACCATGATCACATACCAAAGTAGGCGACTTCTGAGCAAACCATTCCGGAATGCAAGGAGATATTCAACTAGGCTTTGAGCGTCGAATTAGAATTCTATATTTGCCAGATTAGGAAGGTGGGTTGCGGGGGGTCACAGGAGCAAGGAGTTTGGAGTTGCTGAGTCATTTCGATAGGCAGATTCTTTGGTTGACGATGAGTTGCAGCTAGAATTTGGTCACTCCAGTGTAAGAACTTTTTGAAGGCGAGCACTTGTTATCTACGGAGTATAGTAGTACGAAGAATGGAATCTGGTACCTTGAATGGTGTTGCTCGGGCCTGATACGAAAATCTTACTAGGATGAGTAAGGCGTGATCCATGTCGGCGTGTTAGGGTTCTGCCCAAGCCATGACCTCAACTATCTGAAAAGGTCTTGAATCAGAAATTCATTGAATCAGTCTCTCTTTCTTTTCTTTCGAGGAGTTTCTCAGTATGAAAAGGAGCTCAGGCCTGTACCTATCACTAGATGTCGAATTCTAGTATCGTCCGCCTGTAACGTTGGCAGTATACAAATCCACAACCCCTAAGAGAGAGCATTTTCTTCGTACCAGTTCTCGATCAATATCCTCCTAACTAACTAGTTATACAGTATTTACTAATATGTGGAGGTAAGGCCCATCCAGCTGCATTTACTGCAACAATTGCAGTAACTCATTCATGATTCCTAGGCTGTATAGCTTTTGCATGACTCTCCTGTGTTTCTGATCCACAGATAACTTTGGCAGTTGAAATCACACCCATTTGGAAGCCAGTCTCGTCCATGTTGTAGATATCTTGCTCAAGGATCCCATACTTTTGAATAGTATCATGAAACTGCTTGAATCACCCCTTAATGAGCTCTGGATCTTTACATTTTGCTCATTGATAATCATACTTTCAGGTATATTTAGAGTAAAGCTCATTATGGTGCTTAATAAATTGGTTCACCCATTTCTCACCAATGGTGGCAGTAGCATCTGAGGACAATTGTGTAGAGAGCAATAGCTGTGCCAGATAGCATATGGTCGAAATTTGCAGAGGTAGGCCATGTCGGTCCATATCAAGAATCTATTTTGAAAGTATAGTTTCTTCAGTATCTGTCAATTTTCAACAATTTGCCATTGAATCTTTGCAAGAAGTAGTCCCATTAAGGTGCGTCTTAAGGGTCCTTCAAGGCATGTCAAATGCATCTGCAGCTGCCTTTTTTGATGAGAAAAGACCTTTCTTATAGGCCTCAATTGCTAATTGCATACGCCCTTCCTTTGATATATCAGCCATGGCATGGTGCATTAAAAACAAATTGCATCAAATTTGATTAGGGGGTGGTGGTGGATGACATGGCAGCTCGGTGTCCGATTACGTTACTAGATTAAGTAAACTTAAGGTTCTATAGGGACCTTATAGGATTATAGTAATATAAGAAGGCTATAATAACTCTAAGGGGCTAATTAGGGAAATTTTATTTAAAAAACAAAAAGACTGATAATAAATATTATAATATATAATTAGGAGGAGTTTTTTATTTATTTAGAAATATAAGAGAGAGTTAGGGGGTAATAGTTAGAGCTTCTTTAAGGATAGTATATTTACCTTTAATATAAGATTTATATAGACTTTTTATTTGCTTTTTAATAATTTTATTATTAATAAAAATTAATTAATTAAATAAAGGGACTATAGTTCTTCATTAATACTTAATTCTAAGGAGGATATTATAGATATAGAAGGTATTATAAATATTTTTATAAAACCCTTTAAATTATGATATTAGAAGACTATAATATTAATAATAAAAATATAATTACTACTAGTTTATTATTAATAAAAATTAAT
>NW_013562549.1:0-14690 GCF_000968595.1 Rasamsonia emersonii CBS 393.64 | reverse complement strand
GAGTCGACATTTTAATCGTTCAATTGAGTCAAGTTAGCCATATAAGCTGTATGGAACGTATGAAGCCGTTCTGAGCTCCAGATCCGTGTGTAAGATCGTTTTCAGAGTAATCTACTCTGTATTCAAGTCCATTCGAGTCGATCAAGGGAGCGAGACCCCGGCACCTTGCCAGTCAGGTCGATCGATTCGAATTGTAAGTCAGACAACGTCGTTATCAGTCGTCTGCCAGTGCTGCCGGGCTCATAACCTCTCGGCGTAAGGCTGCCGAGAGCTCAGTGGGGAAATAGATGAAGTCTATCTAGGCATAGAAGATCAATATATTATTGCTCCCTCTGGGGAAGAAAAAGAAGAACTGACTAGGAGCCGGCGTTGAGGTCGGCTCTAAATCTGCGTGGCCGGTTTGGCGGTCACGTGGTAACTGACAGCTGATTGGTCAGACCTGGCAGCTGCCTGAATGCCGTATGGGTCAGGCACCAACACATGGCCACTTTTCTCAGTCATGTGACAGAGTGCAGGCAGAAGCAAAGTCAAACAGACTGGGCTACAAAAGAATAACCAAGGTTATCTAGTGCATCCCTAATCTGAATGATAGCTAGCTCGGGTTGACAGAAGGAATGACAGTGATAAACTATGATAGAGAAAGAATCAAGAATCTATCGATCAGGTTCCATCTCCTTCATCGTCTCAGTCTTCAGACTCCTGTTAGTCATGAGTATGATCGCTTTGTCAAGAGATCAAGGCCAGTTTTATAAATTCATTTTAGCTGTCCTGCCTCAACTTGCCTCATTCCTCAGGCACAACTCGACTCTCATGTAAGGGCCTATGCAGGCACAAGTTGATCTCCAAGTCGAGAATGTTGTACTGTGTTAACCAGCACGGGCGGTTCAAGCTCCTACTTCACATTATACCATGTCACTCTGCACCATACTTGCTTCAAATACTCACCTTTACCAGCTTTACGAGACTCAAAACTGCCCCAAAGGAAATCCATCATTCCGGTCGCTCCATAGTTCTTTGACTCCCGCACATGGTGGTGTTCGTGACTCATCAACCCAAACAAATCGCGGCCAGAATGTCCATACAACGCCATGAGCAGCGCCATCGTGCCGGAGAAGAGATAGGTCAACACATGAGCTCCCTGCAGCGAGCACGACAGGTGCACCGACATCTCCAGAAGGAGCATCTCGATCGGATGCACATAATACACAGCCAGCGGCACCCGATGCTTTGAGCGATGCTCGAAGGTGTGATGAACAGAATGGATCTTTCTATAGAGACGCGGCGAATGCAGCATCCGATGCCAAGAATAAAAGAGCACGTCGAAGATGCAAATCGCCAGCGCAAACTGGGTGAGAAGCTTCCGGACGGAGGGCACCTCCGCCGAGACGCGAGTAAACGCCACGTTCTGCCACGAAGCGCCGTCGCCGCAGAGCCAAGCGTAGATCTGCAGCATCAAAATATGGGACAATGTCCTCAGAACCAGATTGAAGGAAACCAGACCCGCTGAGCCGCGCACCATCTCACGATACCCTTTGTCGCGAGAGGTGGCGTAGCAGAAAACTCCGACAACAGTCGAAATCACCACTTCGAGAATAGTGACCCCGAAAGCTTCGATCCATCCTGGGGGATTCTGCCTGACAAGGTCACCCCACCAAGACTGAAACGCGGAAACAACATCAGCCATGGCTACGGAGTACCTAGAATAGGTAGGGTATACCCCGGAAACATGGTTAGTTAGTCAGGACCCACTGACAGGGGGCTAAACTCACGACAAAATAATGAAAAACTCCAAAAATTTGATATATTTAATGTTTTTTTTGTGACAGACTTTGAGAAAAGGCACTCAAAAAAGTATAAATATTTTTTTAATAGCTTCTTCAGTCGATGATATTGTATTGTTGTATGGAGGCTGTGAGTGATAATGGACCACGCTTTAAAGTGCGGGTACTAGATCTGTCCGCAGGGAGGGCCGGACCGTGCACCAGAGTACTGGGAACTGACGATGATTGTAATTGTCGAGGAAACAGAATCCGTCTTCAGCGAGCAGGAGTGTGGCCGCCCTTTTGTACTGCAAAATTCACCGCCAAAATCATATATACATGCATTTTTTTTTTCATATTTTAGGATAGCCAATTACTGAATCACAAGTGTTCTTGCAGGTTCCTTTGCGAAGAATTACTACCGAAATAGGTGGTGAAGGTTCATGCCATTTCCCTACTTAGGAAAGGATGGTCGCTGTCCGTGGGCGGCAGCCAATCAAAGTCAAATTTCAAGTGCCGAATTGCTCGAACCCCTCCCCTTAGAGCCCCTGCGAAGCCTCTGTGAAGCCCATAGCAAAGTCAATAGTAAAGCCCTAAGAAGCCTTACAAAGTTCTTTATAGATCTAGTTATAAAATAGAGCCTTATAAGACTTTATAGGGGCTTCACTATAGGCTTCACTAGGGCTTTGCTATAGCCTTCACAGGGCCTTTGTACCTAAAATTTTAACTCTTACTGTCACAAAAATCAAGAAGTGAACAAATATCGGAAAGTAGCCCTACCTACTATTCCGTGAAGAAATCGGGTCGGGTCGAGCGATCATGATAGACTTGTCACTAAAAAGGGGATGGGTGCACCCAAGTCCATATATTTGTGGTGGGAGGGAGGGGCGGAGTATCCAATTAGGCGCATTTGCCGCTATTACATAGTTCAACTCTCACTGTTGCTGCCCTGAAGAAAAAGATCAGCTAGCCTCCTACAGTCATGATTTTCCTTGGACGATGGGAGATTTCTGCAGAAGTACAGAGGTGGTGAAAGAGCGGGGTTGATATGGTTCCTGCAGAAGAAAGTTCTTGTTTGAAGCTGGCATCATGATTATTAAGACAGGGAATTTAGATCGCAGTCTTCCAATATTGTTGTATCTGTGGTGCTATGACCACTGTCACCATGATAATATAGGTAGCAGGCAAATATATCGTATGGTGTTCCAGTCTGGACTCTGTTCTTCTTATATTGCTGTGTGCATAAGGTCTTTCTGGATATCTCTGTCATGACCCGAATTGTTACCGCAGGTAATCTTCCAAAATGAAGGCATAACTTTGTCTGAGTTGTCAGATGTTTCATATCCTCCCTCTAAAACCGAACTTCTGCAATAAATATAACTATTATTTCTCTCACCCTCTGCAAAGTTGCCGTAAGCTAATATGATGAGACTTTGGAGGCCCTTTGGGCCAAAGGCCCGTTCAGTGAAGGCTAAGACCTCCTCTTCTGTAGCACTATTAGATAGGCAAACATTGCAAATTTTTCTGGAACTGCCGATAGTGAGTTTCTAGAAGATAACTTTATTGATATGGTGGAACTGACATTGACGCTGACTGGCAATCACCTCGGGTGCCAGAAAGTCGATTGGATTATGTCCCGCACATATGTGCAGTAATTTCAACAACATATTGGTCGCCAGATGCTGGAGTCGCATTCTCTAATATTAACTGCCGTCAGCTGCACTGTGACTGGCAAATTTTTATATATATGAATTATATGAATGACATCAGACAGGAAAAGTCTTACCAAAACTTCGGGCCGCTCACACAGTCCAATACATTCGAGATGGCACTTGCTTAGTAGTTGGCGCAATTCAGCCCTTGCAAAGGAAGCAACATCCTGATCAGGGTTTATATTCAAAGATCTAAAAATCTAGTTCGTGGCGGTAATCGGCGTCACCCTCATAGGAGTCGGAATAATCGTTGTCAAGAAATAGGGTCTGTCTTTCATGATATACCAATCGGCATAGGGAGGATTGGTGATGGAGAATGCCGTTGGCAATACCATCATAAAAGTTCTCAACGTCAACAGCAAGGATCTGATCAGGAATTTGCCCTGAACAAATCTTTCAAGGTGCCCAATATACTATGAGTGATATACAAGCCACTGTCCGCACAGTAAACGGTCAGAGACTCGGTAGTGGCCTGGCAAGCTTCCTCGATCCATTCTATTTATTCAAGGGCAAACATCGTGCGGCGGCAACTCGTTCTAGGGCACGGAAGGCTGAATTGAATCTGCAGTACATCGGCCTTGCTATCAAAAGATACTCAGAGCTAGAACTCTTGTTTGGACGACTGGGGATTGAGCTTGTCAAAGCAAAGGATGCTTCTCGTGATTTGGATCCAAACAGGATACCGGCGCCGGCTGCTGGGGATGTGCAAAGAGGATTATTGGGGTAGACTCAGTGGTAAGGCTCTGTTCGATAAACAGAAATTGACAGAAAACGTTATTTTGTTTTTAAGAGGGAGAGGCAGAATCAGCCAAGAACCAGACCCACTAGGCTATCGTTTAGAATGTACAGTTGCAGGTCCTCTGCCCAGCAGGAGAAATCCCTTGCTCTCTCGCCTTTCCCATCTGTCCTCTTTTGTTGCGAAACTGGTGGCGAGGAAAGGCCGCACCAGTAGTGTCAGGCGAAAGAGGTCATGCCGGCCGCATTGATGCACCGCTGCCACCAAATAAGTGCACATGCTCGAGCTCTCTGACCAAAGGGGAACAGGATTGTAGGCCTCCTCATGGCTCTAGCAATGTATCATAGCACCTACCAAACACCACCTATAGAGATATACTTAAGACCCAAGACGCAGGAGACAGCATGGTTAGTGTTTATAATTAGATATGCATCTAGTGCGATGTGAACTTAGTTTATTCTAAATGCTAGGTGCTTCAGCCTAGAAACAAGAGCAACCATAACATATCAACCATGAAACCCTAACCATCTATTTCACTTAATTACACCAGCTACAGTGCTTCTTATGTCTATTTTAATTAGAAATTAGCTTGGCTCACCCTATTTGGAGAAGGCTAAAAGTGACCAGACTGCCATAGAAAGGCAAAGGAAAGAGGAAGCCTTTGCTGGCTTGCTGCATGGTATTGGCACCAGCCATGGCTCGTCCCGTCAGCTTATGCTTCAGGCACCAGTCCCAGGCCCATTCAATATCGACATAATGGCGGGTCGGGCGGTAGGCATTTAATTTAATCCTGATGGCGAGGCATCCGTCGAGGTTATTATGGTAGATTTCAGGATCAGTCTCTCTGCATGCCTAGCAGGAACTCCATTCCATCAATTATTACTGCATCTCTGTTGCATCTTTGGATCAATCTGGTCGGCAATAGCTTCTCCTTCATCAATTGATATTGATTGATATTTGGGCTGCCACCATGTGCGCTTGACTGACGCTAAGCAAGCGTTGGAATACAAGTCTAATGCCACATTGTGAGCAATTATGAACCAGGAAGTGTCTCCTCAGCTCTTCTGCCACTTTAGGTTACTGAGTCTTTGTCAATCGATGTTCTGAATGTTTATGAACACGAACGCTCATAACACCACACAATTACCATTTTGGCTGCTTGCTTTTTGCCTCTTATACCCTTCTCTTCATGCTATTTTGAGGCAAGAATATTGCCCTTACAGGGTCATCCTTGGCTCTCAACCACAACTTCAAAATTTAGATGGTTAGGATAGCCTAGTGGTAGAATACATAGAAATCAAGGCCTCATCTTCTTTTCTATAAAAATAATTTTGCAAGTTGAGTAAATTTATAGAGTTTGAATCCCATCTTGGTCATAACCCTATCCCTAAGCAGTTAAACTATAGGAATAATAAACCTATATTTTTTTTGAAAATGGTTAATTTCTTGTAATGTTAGTCCTAAAGGAATACATTTTAGATAACGTTAATTTTGTAAATAACGTTAACTTTTTTTTAAAAAAAAACCATTGATAGACTCTCAATCAACCGTCTCTAAAAATCCCCCAAGTCCGGTATGGATGTATGGTCTGTCATTATCGGAATACGCCCTATCGGGATAACATTAGGTCAGAGTGTCTTCCATTCCTTGTTCGGTGGAGAGGTTCCAATTTGACGTAAAAGCTGGTTCTGCAGGAAAACACAGAGAGAAAAGAAAGTAGCTGGTAAGATACTGAGGGGTGGTAGTCGTCACCAGCAAAGATCAATATAACTTGATGGATAGATATCATGGGACAAACCACCAATGGTGGGAGACGGGCAAATCTTGTGGCGTCTTTCCCGTCGACCTTCGACCTTGACTACTTCTAAGGCTCCCAGACCATGTTTGTTTTGTCGCCCAAGGCCAGTCAGATTGGGGAACGTAATCTTCAGTGAACGAGTGAAATCGACGTATGACCGATCTCACTGACATACCCCTGTCTGTTGGGTCGCAGTCTCGGTCTGACTGGCATTCTGTTGGAAGTCTATACAGAGTCTTTGGAGAAAAGGATTGATATCTAGTGTGACCCTGGTGCCCTCACAGGTCGCTTAGTCGGCATGGGCGTATATATAGCCTTGGTGTCGGCCGCGCCACCTCGTAGGAATCCAGGCTTCCTTCCCTATCCAACACATTCGCCGGGGTGGCCTGACAAGATTCCTCGTATCGATGATGCTGTGTTCAGCTTCGGCCGTATGTAACTCTATATTGCAGGGATGCCGGGATGCCGGGGTGGCTGACGGGGGAGGACCCTCTGTTGGCCAGTGCCCGATGAAGGCATTGCTTGTGTAGATTAAAATTAATAAACACTGTGTCGAATGCAGGGATCAACTCCAAAACTGTTGTTAATAACCTCGAATGGGTGGTGACTCGATTAGGTCAGGCCAATCTGTATCCTTCACCAAATAAGACGCCATAGCCAAGACACGTGGGTGATAGACAATGCTCTAAAAGTTTCGGCTAATTGCTCAGCTGCACCCTGAAAATCTGACTCGGATAGACCCCTGTCAAACTGACTAATTATATCGAGTCTTCACTGGTAAGAAAAATACGAGCAACCCCCTGAGTTGACCTGGTAGGGTGGGAAATCAATATACACCAGTATATATAAAATGCGGTTCTCATCACAACCGGACACCGACGGACCAGCGGCGCAAACCTGTGTTATTACTCTAGAACCCCCACTTTAATGAACTATCCTGTAGTCATCACAACAGGAAGCATAATGAATGAAAGGGAAAGAAATTCGGCCTATTATTAAGAGGTACTGATTTGAGTCGAGAGAAAATAAGCCACCTGCTGATGCAAGGTGATGGATTGATTGATGGTCGTGAATGATTGTTAGCCTCGTCGGCCGTAAAATAAATCAAAGCAGAAAAATACGCCAAGAATACGAATACGAATACATGGTATCAATCTATGCGGCTTCCTTTCCGGTGATCCGCGTGAATTCCCCCATAGTATGTTCCCACAACTTTTCCACGAGCCCTTGCTTTCTGAGCTTGGCTAAGAGCTCCACCGTCTTCGGGCCCGCGCTCTCCCCATCCCAGTCGATCGAGTACACGCCACTACCAGTCTTGCCATCAGTTCCCTTTGCAACGGGAACCCCTCCGGCAATGGGACTCCGGAAGAAACCGCAACCCCACTGGCGGTACTTGGGGGGTACCGGGCACTCGTAGCGAGGAACAGATGACGCTCACCAACTTCCTGATTCGGAAGATAAATGAACGGCCCAATGACCTTGAAAACGGCCCTGATCGCCGCCATGGCCACTCCTTGGCCCCCTCTTGCCAGATTCGTCTTGACCGCTCCCGGGAAGTTATGGATAAACGTCACGTCCGGTGCTTTCTGCGCAATGGCTTCCAGGGACAGAGTGAGCATCGAACTCACATGGCCACGCATGGACATCATCGGAACCTTCCATGCTTGGTAGTCGTCGGTATCGATCGAACCTTCTTTACCGCCGGCGAAGACGGTTACCACGCGACGTAAACCGGTGGCTTGCTGGAGCAAGGGAAGGAGATCGAGAATGAATCGAGTGCGGGAATAGTAGGCCAACGCGGTCGCAAAATGAAGCTTCTCGGACGTTTCTATGATGCATGTTCAGTTCACATTCTGGACAACTCCACCGGGCGAGATTTACCGGTCTTGATGATCAAGGTCCCTTGACTGAGGAAGAGGAGATTGATCGCCTTCTCCTTCTTCTTGATCTCTTGACAGACGTCGTCCACTGCACGAATCAAGCTCACATCGGCTTTGAGGAAGATATACTCTCCTTGGGAGTTGAGTGACTTGCATTCGGCGGTAATGCGATCTGCCGCCTCTTGGGAGCGACCGATAAAATAGATCCGGGGTTGAGTGGCATGCTGGGCGAATGCTTTCAGCGACAGTTCACCGATGCCGCTGGTTGCACCGACAAAAACCGCAACCAGACCTGGAGGAAGAGAGGACGCGATCTGGGCGTTGGACGACTGGATTTGTGTAAGAGCGACCATGACGTCTGACGTCGTCGGAGGAGAAAGTCAACAGACTTCCACCAGTCTGGGATGAGGACGTCCTTAAAAGAAAGTCGGACCCAGAACAGAGAACTAGGCACCATTGAGGTTAACAAGAAGAGCAGCGTGACGAGGGAGTGTGTGGATCCTGGGTCCAATTCGTATTTGCCTGGACTTGGACTTGGTTGGCGCCGGGCAAAGCTAAATCATTTTATCTCTTATTGGGGGGATGCCAGATGCCCCCCTGTACGTGGCCTATACGGGCTGTAAGGAGTCTGTATAGCGGTCTGCTGGTCACATGAGGGCAACACGCTAAACCGAAAAGGATTATCCTCTAACATCAGTCGCTCGATTGTCATGGCAAATCCTCTTGGCTGTTTGTAGGTTTGGTGTCTGATGAAACTTGAGATGAATACCTAGCTAGGTGTCTAGCTAAGGCTGCAGGGTAGATTTATTATTAGTGACAGCAATCGCACCCCGCTAAATTAGTGCTGATATTGCCCCACTGTCGAATACAGCCTCCAGGCTGTGCTGAGTAATAGTTGCTATAATAACTGAATGTCTTAAAGCTTAGGAAAACCATTGAGCAGTTCAGCGCTAGACAGTATCGCAATGAGGGGTTGCATCGCATTATATCGTCCTGACCTGGCTGAGAAATACTAATATTAATCTATAAGGGATACTCCAGTAGCCATATATATACTTCGATAAGAAGGGGGTATATTGAATTAGAGTCATGACACCAATCATATCCTACAAGTGCACCACATCCTTCAGATACAAGAAAAAGACGAACAGGTCATACGGTCATATGTAAGACGACACCTTACTGGAGACATCTCCAACACCCAATTGCCGTCCTCTTCATGAGCAAGACCCCCTCTCTCAGCAGCCCGCATCATCTTCTCGCTCGCTCGACTTCGCTTGCCTGTCTCCCTGTCCCAGACCCATCCTTCCTTCAGCCACATCCACATCAGATACGCCTGGAGCTCCTTATCCATCGGCAGGATGTGCTTCCACTCCGGCTCAAAGTCCTCTGACTCTGCCGACTTGCCCTTCCAATCTGACGCCAGACTGCCGAGTTTGTTGCGGCAGAAGATGCGCCAGCTGTCGATCGCGTAGGCCCCAACGCCCGGAAGATGCGCAATCTCCCATGCGACGCGCGGATCGTCGTCGTCGATGCACTTGTCCGGACCGACGTCTCGTCCATCGCCATTCTTGGGGTAATTGAGCTTGCGGTATTGCTTCCCCTTCATAGGCGGCGCCACCAGCCATGTCTTTGCGAGCTTGATGCATTTCTTCGCGCGCTGGTTTCTGGAAACCCAGGCAATGAATCATTTCGATGACATCCGCCAGGTCTGCAGCTGCCATGGCTTCGACGGTCGGATACCGCCCGAAGACATGGAAAAGGACAGGGATGGCAACACCTCCGCGGGTCTGGTTCAGGAAGATGGTGGCCAGCAACAGGCGGAAAGGGTTGTGTGCTAGCTGTTCCTGAATCAAGCCAAATGATTCTGCTGATATGGGTGGGAAAGGCAAACACGACTCTGCGTCACTGGAAGGTTTAGGGAAGTAGGGTGAAACTTTTGGAAGCTTCTGAGGTTTCTTCGCCGGAGGCTGTGCGGACTTGGTTGGAGTTTGAGGAATACTTAGATCTTCAGCAGGCTGGCCTGGTGTATCTTGTCTCAGAAGAGGAGATAAGGGAGAAGTGTCGACAGTGATGGAGCTCATGTCGCTGGGAACATTGCTTAGAGAAGAATCAGAAGACAACAACAGGTCAAGGAGAGATTGATCTATACCAGCAGGCACTGGAGCACCAAAAGCTAGTGCAGTGTAGATGTCAGTAGCACCTGTTTCTACTTCTCCCAGATTAGTCTTCTTTCCCTTCTGGCCTGTAGACTTGGCAAAATATTTCGACATCACCTCATCACTGGCTGTCATGCCTTGCAAATCATTGGTGCTCGAAAATCTGGCATGTCCGTATCAGCCAGAGATTGCTTGTCTCGTCTCGTAGCATTTGAGTCTGTCGCTTGTGACCGTCCATCCTTTGCAGCATGTTCCTGCGCTTTTGTCGCTCTCAGTCTTTCTCTCCGTCGAACGCGTTTGCGATGGCATCTTGCTTTGATGGTCGCTTCGCAGGCCTCCTTACTTTTTGCATTGTCTGCCTTGCTGCATTTGTCTGTATTTGCTGATTTTGATTGCTGGGGGTTCTTTCTGCCGGAAAGATTGCTGGCTACAGACTTCCCTTCTCTGCGCTTAGCAAAATGGTGGCTGACTTTGGCTGGTCTGGACCTTTGTTTCCAGGGCTTCCCCTTCTGCGCCTTAGTATCAGAAGGAGCTGCATTTTTCTTGTTTTCTCTGGTTTCAAGTGCATTAGTGTTCACATCTGAGATCTCATGATTCGATGGAACAGATGTGTTGGTAGCTTCTCGAGTAACCTCTGATATCGCCGCAATCGCGCTGTCAGCATTAGACTCTGTACTCAAAGCCGCTGTAGATCCGTCTTCAACAGGGAACTTCTGGTCTTCCAGCACTGTTTTTCTCAGCTTCTTGGAATCGCTCTTCGCAGAGCCGGAGGAGCCACAATTTCTCCTTTCTCGTTTCTTTTGTTTCACATTCCCGTCATCTACACCATCAAACTCTTCAACCCCAAACACAGAACCATCATCATAGTGAACATTTTCCTCGTACAACCCTCTGTATAGTGCTGATCAGCCGCTGAATAGCTTCCTCGTCCAGTCCAACTGTGGCGGCTTCCGCACGCAGCTCCTGTGTAAATTTGTGCCATCCAGCCATCGCACGACCAGACCTTCGTTGACAATGAACAGATGGCTTGCAATATATCGTGTGAGGCGATCGTGGTGCTCGCGGTCCAGCGTGGAAAATAAGCTGGCTTCTTCGAGCAAGGCAGGATCGGTATTGTCGGCGGTATCAGGGTGTCTCGCTATTGTCGAGACAGGGACGACATCATTTCTTGCCTGCGTTTCTGCCTTCTCCCCACTGCCCTCCTTTGTGGAAGTTTCTTCGATCAGCGTCGACAGACGGGGAGGTGAGACTTGTGGTGGAGCAAAAGACCAGTCGTTGTCAGATGTCACCTGACTGGCATGGCAATTGCTCTCTCGCATCTTGTCGCAGTAAGTTAGGAGAAAATTCCAGCAAGTTTCAGCCAGACTCGGTTGACTTGAACGAAGGCTTCAGTGCACCTTGGGTATGGTCGCTCATGGTGACTGTCGCAAGTCAACGCCAACAAACCAGAGTGAGTCGACAATCACCTCCAAAACCGAGGGAAGTTCTGACTAGAAACCAAAAGAGATCATAGTATCCAAAACGCCGGAAACAAGTGGTGACTACAATGTTTGAGGATGGCGCGAAGTGAAGCTTTAGTTGGAGCTAGCTAAGCTAAGCTTTTCCCCGCGATGAGCCGACCGGGGTTAGGGACGCACGGACCACCAGCGACAATCTACTAATTCACTTTATGACAACTTTGGAACAGCGCACGAATATTAAACCATTCACGAACATGACATCTGAATTCCAGAGAGCTGAGAAGGGTTTTTTATCTAGTTAACCTAGACTCGCTGACTACATTATTTGTGGCGGAGGTCGCCTTAGCGAGGGCAGTAAACAGCGGCATAATCTACCTACTTACTAGGTTGGTACACTAACTAGATTTAAGAGTCCCCTGGAAAGAATCCAGTGCCTGCTTATTGCATCCCACGATCGCCAATTGATATTTTTCCCAAAAAATTCTCTCTTTGGTAGATCAGGCTGCATGATTTTTCGGACTTCAGTACGGAGTATGTATTCAAATCCACAACCAAAGCTGTAGATGAAGACCCAGTAGGAGGCTCTCCTCACTTTGTTCATTCGAAAGAGAACACGTCATCAAGTTCAGCTAACTACCCGCCAATGATATTGCGTCAAACACAGCACCTTATCTACTTTGGAACAGGAAAATTGTTGTTCCTGGGTGCCCCTTCAACTTGGTGTGGCTGAGCTAAGGCCCTGAATTCATCGCTGCTTCAAGTGTAGTAGTCGCGCAAGCAAGGGGTGAGTGTAGGCGAGCACGGGTGAGCAGGGTGAGTTAGGGGCAGGGCTGCAGGCACTGTGACTGAGAACACAGGGCCTCAAATAGGATAACAGGGCATATGATTGCTTGACTGTTCTTTTTCTTAATCCTTTTCTCCTGTATTTATAGAGGGTATGATCTTGATTAACTTCTATACTGAAATCATATACTTATTTATATAATTATATCTGATAAGGAGGAGGAGAGACAGCAGAACGTTGAGGAGTAACAAAAACTTGCCAGATCCTATAGCTTTACTATAGCCTATCAATAGAATAAGAGAACTATAAGAATATGGTATCCTAGCTACCGTCCGACCGACTTGATCTATCGTTTATGCCCGATGATATCGTGACGTTGATGAAGGATTCCTCACAGAACCCCTTTAGTGGTCTCGACTTGGAATGTATTGGAATTTGCTGTTTTCCTAGCTATTTGGTATACCACGTCCTGCAAATCCTAAATTACGAGTGATATAATAAGCTAACACTTCCGACACTACTGTTGTAGAAGCCGATAATCTCTCCATTTAGAAAGAAAAATTGCCTGAACGTTTTACACATCAGGCAGTCGGGCTCAGATTTTGAGCACTTGCAAAGTTGGGGAGTCCGGTATGGCGTTTCTGAAACCGATCCGCACGGTGAATCGGATGAAATGGAGTCTAGAACGAGTGAGACTGACAGCAGTGAATCTAGTGAGGACGAGAGTAGTGGCGAATCATCATCTAAGGAAAAGAGATTTCCAGAGCTCACGGAGCATCTTGACAAGTTCGCGCAATGGGCATTTGGATCCAAAGGCATTCAATCACTTCAAGTGCTTGCCTTTGGCGACTTTTCCTTTAACAGATGGTATGAAAGGGGCAATGTTTTACTTTGCAGAAAATCCGATTCGGCCCAAATGCAGCAGGGCGGTCTTCCTGGCAAGAATTATCGACATCTTACAGAAGGTGATCAATCTCTGTGGGACCTGCTACGCAAGTACTCCCATGTTCTACAAGCTTGTCGGACTGATACTTGGTTGGATTATTGATGACGGCAGAAATAACTAGAAATGTATGTACTGTACATACATAGAGGTTCCTTTCCTAAGAATATCTGTCCCTCTATTGATGAGTTAACACGCAATGGCTTCTTACCCGGTTTCGACGGCAAGATGCAAAGCCATTTCCCCGAACGCCCCTGAATCTAGCAGTATGGAGCAAATCAACGACATGCTGGTAAAAAAATGAGCAAGCAAAAACATACAACAGCTGGAATTCGCTGGTGGTCACCCACCCAGCTACTAACCAGCCGGCGTGTGGCTTAAGTACAGCTGAGCGGACGGGAAGCCCTGTTTTCCACACCCTATGGTCGTATGTACTTGATGGATTCTAGGAAGTGAATTATATATAATGGCAGGAGAAATGAGCCATATTCCTTTTCCAGCTGAAAAGCCATAAAGCGAATGGATTCTTCAACATAATTACTGAAGTCGTATGACTTCTTAAGTCAAATCTCTCCATAACACTCCAGCTGTATAAATAGCGTAAGGATAAGGATAATAAAAAAAAAGAGAGGGCGTTACACCGGCTAACTATATATATCTCAAAGCAAGACTGCAGTGAAAAGGATTTGTTCAAGGTTCCATTATTATGGACTCCTCTAACCAAGTTCTCCATGTAGTAAGGTAAGTGGAGATCTTGGAGCAATCGAACCTTGCTACTTCTTCATGATAGAGAGGATCACATATTTCAACGACTATATCCCAGTCGAGGGAATAATTATTGTCACATACATACAAAGATACTGCAGGATGGCAAATATTTTCGGCAGACCATCTATATATGCAATTCATGGAACAAAATTAGTAACGAATAAGACACCTGGAGATAGATAAGATGAGAAAGTGCTGAGGGATCAGACTATCGTGTTGAATGTTGTTTTGGCATTTATACGGAGTATATATATATATACATGTATCGTAGGGTGATGCCTTTCTGATTGCGAGTCCTTAATCCGGATTTTCCTTCCAGTCAGACAGACTGCTACGTAGAAGTCCTACAGGAAATTTCCAAGCTTATTACTTATCTCCCCTCTGATCTTTGAGGAATTGATCTTTAATGACGTCGGCCTTTGGTGTGTGTTGGGTATGTAAAGATTACTAAAGCCAATTAACGTAATCAATCACCGAGCGAAACAGATCACCGAGCGAAACACCCACCAACGCCATTATTATTAGATATCTAATTATCTCACCACACCACCCCTAAATTGAAGCTATTTACATGTAAAATAATCGCCTATTTACTAGGGCAGCTGACCCTAGTATGACCTTGAACATTGCAGTTGCTACACCGCGGTAGTGCGCATCTTCTAGGCTGCGCATCAGCTTGGTCAGCTACCT
>NW_013562550.1:0-1219 GCF_000968595.1 Rasamsonia emersonii CBS 393.64 | reverse complement strand
GTCTCATTGGCTGTCGCTGCCGAAAATCGCTCAATCTGGTCTCCTGTTTTGGAATCTGCGATCCGCTTCTGTTGCATCTCTCACTTGTAACGGGTGAGTATTTCGGGCTTCTCTCTAGAGGGGTTGACGATCAAATTTGGGGATTATGTTGGTGAAGTTTCTGCATAGACAGTCTTCAGAGGAGCCAAAATATTAGCTAATTTATAAACTTTCCCACCTGGCAAGAACGGTACAAGTCTGAGCTCTTTAGAAAGAAAGATAGTCCAGGACTCAGTCTGAAGAGACTGCAGTTCAAATAGACTTACTAGTCTAGAAAACTCGGCCGTCTGAAGAGGCTGAGCAATTTGAAGACTCAATAGTCTCAACAGACTCAGCAGTCCAAAGAGGCCCAAAGATCTGGAGAGACTCGGCAGTCTAAACAGGCTTGGCGGTCTGAAAAGACCCATAGTCTGGAAAGACTCAGGAGTCTGGAGAGACTCAGGAGTCTGGAAAGATTCAGTAGTCTGAACAGACTCGCTAGACTGGAAAGACTCGGCAGTCTGAACAGACCTATAGTCTGGAGAGACTTGGCAGTCCCTACTGAGTCTTTCCGGGCTATCGGTCCCTTGAGACTTTCGAGTCTGTTCAGGCTGCCGTGTCTCTTTGGACTGCTCGGTCTTTCCAGACTACTGAGTCTCTCTGGACTGCAGAGCCTTTTCAGAATGCCGAGTCTCTCCAGATTACTGAGTCTTTCCGTCTACCGAGTCTGTTCAGACTACTGAGTCTTTCCAGTCTACCGAGCCTGTTCAGACTACTGAGTCTTTCCAGACTATGGTCTCTTCAGACTGAGTCCCGGACTATCTTTCTTTCTAAATAGTTCACACTTGTACCGTTCTTGCCGGGTGGGAAAGTTTATAAATTAGCTAACATATTGGCACCTCTGAAGACTGTCTATGCAGAAACTTCACCAACATAATCCCCAAATTTGATCGTCAACCCCTCTAGAGAGAAGCCCGAAATACTCACCCGTTACAAGTGAGAGATGCAACAGAAATGGATCGCAGATTCCAAAACAGGAGACCGGATTGAGCGATTTTCGGCAGCGGCAGCCAATGGTACACTCTTGCCGAGCTGGGAAGAGCGCAGGGGTGATTCTGGGGTGATCTATATGTAGATCCGCAGTGGCTTAGGCGGGACTCAACCAGCTGATAACTTGCATGATATGTCATGCATCGAGACC
>NW_013562551.1:0-5063 GCF_000968595.1 Rasamsonia emersonii CBS 393.64 | reverse complement strand
CATGATATGTCATGCATCGAGACCTGCGGCCGGATAATATTCTGTCGAATTCTGAATTACAGCGGGCCCTAATCATTGACTTTCATCGGTGCGCACTGGATCGCCAACTAGTTGAAAAGCGCATGGCCACCCTCAAGAGATCACTGTGCCGGATTGAGGCGCCGGATCCAAAACGACTCCGCGTGATATGACCTCTAAATAGTTTTGATTTATTTATAATCTCCTATTGGCGCGGCAGATTTCTGCAGGCTTGCGGCTATTGGTTGTTCCTAGCCGCCCACTGCTAACTCCGCTTCTAACTGGGGCAAGCGTTTGTTCTCTCAGACCCTTATTGAATGAAAAAGACCATTTGAAGATGCAAAACGCTACTGGCCATTTCAGGAAACAACAAAGATGCGTGGGAGAGAGAAATTAGTGTATTCTGATTTTGTCTCGTTATGCTCTTTAAGTTAAAAATTTTATACACTGATAAGTTAAGACTACGAACTGGCACGTGGACCATGTTATTCACAGAATTATGGCTGACCACGCGGGAAAAAGAACCGTATGGGCCCAGAATGTAGCTCTGTTTTCAACTAATCTGTCTAGCTCTAGGGTAGCGAGGGGAATAGTTAACTACCTAGGTGGGTTAGAGATTACCCTAACGTGTGTGGCAGCCCAAGCCACAAGGAATAGCTAACCACATAGTAGACCATAAATTTAAGTAAAAAATACAAAAACTATATGGTACTGTCTACCGTAAGGGATAGCTAACTGTATGGTGTGGGTAACCATAAGGGTTTGTTAACTGTATGGTAGACCACGATGTTTAGAAATACTGCAAACCCTGTGGTATAGTTTGTTCTATGATATGGGCAACCGTAGGGGGCGGCTGGCCACATAGTACACCACAATTTTCTTAAAAATACTGCAAACTATATGGTATAGTTCACCATGCGGGATAGTTAACCATATAGTAGGCCATAGTATGGATAAAACATGGCAAACCATAAGGGATAGCTAACCATCTGGCGTAGGTAACCATAAGGGTTCTGTCAGCCAAAACGTGATATGTTTCATACGTGTCAGCCAAAACGTGTTACGTCTCAGACGAACAACCCCGCACCGAGTATGACCAATAAAAAGAACACCGCTTGAAAGCCACGATATGCCTATCAGGGGTCCATGATGTATATAAAGAGAGAAGAATTTTACCTAGATAGACGAGGGGACAAGAAGGACAATGGGAGATGAGATTACAGAATTGGAAAACCCATTGAGCCTAGAGAATCCTTGACAGGTTCGTTGACTGTATGGTAGACCACGATTTTTAGAAAAACTAGCAAACCATGTGGTATACTTTGCCCTATGGTGTGGGCAACCATAGGAGGCTGCTGACCATACAGTAGACCATAATTTAATAAAAATATAGCAAACCATATGGTAAAACTCACCATATATGATAGTTAACCACATGGTATGCCATAACATGGTAGAAAAGTGCTCAACCCTATGGTGTGGGTAACCGTAAGTAGTTGGTAACCGTATGGTAGACCACAGTTTTAATAGCATGGGCATGATTGTGATAGAGCAGTCAGCAAAACGTGGTACCTTAGGGTGAGGCATTCCCTAAGGTTTGGATTCCCCTCTGGTTGGCGTCATTAGGAAATCGCCTTAAGGCTGAAGAGGGTCCCTTAAAGTACCCTACTCTGTATAAAGACCACTCAAGCAAGAGCCCAAGCGCCCTCTGTTGGCAGGTCTCTCATTGGCTCTTTTCAAGCCACCTTTGCAAAATGCCTGTTGGGACCCGCAGCGATCCTTAACAAGTAAAACACTGCCAGGGTGTGCTTGGGCCATTGCATTGTCAAACCTCATTGCAAATGCAGTTGGTGACTTTTACAGGGTGACACGTTGCGAGAGGGCGTCAAGGTTAGCCTATCTACCATGTGACAGGACACCAACACTCCGCCTCACTGATGCAGTTTTGACTCAGGCTCCAAGAGTCAGGACAAGGACATTACTGACAATGCATGCCCTCTCAACGGAAGATGCCTTCAACCTTCATGGATGATATGCTTAGAAGCTATAAAGATGCCAATCTGGTGCACTACATTGGAGATTCATCTCGTCTGTCATCCTGTTCTTTGTGTGTCTAATATCCACCAACCTTGTCTTAGGAAGCCAGGCATAAGCATGGTCATTGTCAGCAGGTGTTCACACAGTTCTACCCCACCCAATCAGAGAAAGAAGCAACGAGGTGATCTGGGATGGCTAAGTTCCCCTTCACCTAACTTAGCCAATCTTGTCTTCAGCCTTGCTAGTAGAGTTCAGCCACTTAATACCCTAACTTGTATTTGGAATGGTCACTTAGGTGAGAGTCCTTCTGAGGCCATGAGAGAGGATCATGAGACAGCTGTAAAGAATAGGATCCCTGTTGATGTACAGTAAGGCGCAAACATGTGGCCAGAAATGATTGATCCAAGCATGATGCAGAGTTCTTACCCCTGTTAAGAACCTCTTTTCTTTCATCTAAGCACCCACCCAACTGTGCATGTCTTGCTTATTACCCCCTTGCTTCCTAGAATGTAGCTCCAAGGCTCTTAATCATCTGCTTTCCCATTTTGCAAGGCATTTCTCTCTGCTGTTTTCACCCACTTTATGAAGGTCATCACCTTGATTATCACTGTCCAAATGTATGAGTGCCAGACCTGCCCCCGTACATTTAAGTGTGAGACATGCCCAAGAGTCTTCAAGTCTCAGAATGCAGCAGATCAGCATATGAACGCACTTAGGCATTGGAGACCGAAAGTTCCATGTGAGACATGTGGAAAAATGTTCCACACACAAAACGCAGCAGACCAGCATATGAGAGCCCTTGGTCACTACAAGAACTACTGTGATGATTGCCATTTGGCATTTCAAAATGAGAATAATCTGCGAATGGTAAGGTTTCTTACATATAACCCTTCAGAGCAAAAATACTGACACACCTGCTGGTAGCACCTCCGCTCCAAAATTCACCACGGCATAAATATACCCTGCCCCTATTGTAGCGCCAAGTACACCTCTGCCAGCGGTGTTGCCCACCACCTTGAGATGGGTTGCTGCCCTTGCGCCCCTGAGTTTATAACCGTGAAACCATCTACCGCGCCATTTGTAAGCGTGACCCACATGGAGTCATTACCAACAAGGAGATTGAATGGTATGAGGAGGGAAATGTCGCATACTTGGCTACCGACCGTGCATTCAATGGCTTATTCTGGGAGTGTTACATATGCCACAAAAAGTTCAACACCAAGGGTGCCCTGAATGCCCATGTCAACTCACCTGTACACAAGCAAAGGATATATCATTGCCCAAATTCAAAGGGTAAATGTGGAAGGCAGTTCCAAACGGTCGCTGGGCTGTTTAACCACATAGAGAGTGAGACATGTGCCTTCATGAGGTTTGAAAAGGTACAGCGGCAAGTGACAGGTGTGCTCAAGGGACACAGACTCATCGCATTCCCAAGGTGATTGGATTGTTGGAGACATTACTCATATGGGGATTGGCGCATATGGATGCAAAATACTCTCGCGAAATTGTCCCAGCATTCCCCGATGGCACAGCTAGGAGATCTTATTCATACAGGCTATTGTCAAATGGCAATGCACCCTTAGTAGGAATAGCATATCCACTCGCTGTCAGAGCTGTTTGAATGTGATCTGCACACAACTTGGCACTGTCATTTATGGCAACGTTGCGGGCAATCTCCACAACATTCTTGATCTGGTTTGGTCATTGCATTGGCATGTTCCCTGTCCTGTGATGTTGAATACTTACCTGACGACCATTTAGACTGATTTCAGCAAATGTGCTAAGCTCTTCTTCCTTAACATCTGCCTTTGCTTCACTAAGAAAGTGGTTGAAAATACCCCAATGGACGGAGGAATCCAAATTATCATACCGGAGCTTTAGGTGGGTTCGATCAAGAATGGAAACATCAAAGTTGGTAAGAAGATTCGTCTTGAGGAAGAAAATTCCATTATAGTATTCAAGCGTGCGAAGGAATGTAGCGACAAGGTGGTTCCGTCCCAGCTGCAGACTATCTCGCTGTTGTAGGTATACATCGGCCTCCTTGAGGAAGAGGACCGCCTTCCAGTCACTAACAATGCGAAAGGTACGAGTGAGCTGGACTTCCAGCTCCTCAGCACGTGTACTTAAATCCCCAGAGGAGATCTAAAAATGGTTAGGAGACGAGTATTGTTCCAGGTAAAAAAACATACTGGGTGGCCGTTTAATTCGTTCCGCGATGGCTTTAAGCGTCTTCCCCACTCCTGGAGGGCCGCTGTCACGTGTTCAGCATGCTTCATATACAACAGGCAAAGAAGAAACATACTGCAAAAGTATGATGACACCCTGCCCCTGCTTCATTTGTCGCGCTGACACGGCTCTCGGTGAGAGATTTGATGACCTTTTCTTATCCCCGGGGATAATTAACATGTCAAAAGGGGACTCTGTGAATCTGATCTCCTCAACGTTCTCGACAGCAAATTCCCTTAGACCAGCACTTAGCCCAAGCTCAACACTGTCCCATTGGTATGAACGCTCATCCCAAAGTTTTTTGTCCAGGCAAAAGCCAAGCACTGTTGGACTGCATATGGCCAGGTCATCATGCATCTCCCTCCGATCCATGCCATTGCTCTGGATAGATTTGTGGTTTTGACTGGTTTCACAACGCATGCTAGGCTATATAAAGAATTCACATGGTGTCTTTGGTCAATCGAGTATCCTTCTCCATGCCGTTGTGCTCTTCCTTGGCAGACTACTTGCCTGTGTTACGTTTCCGGAGACTCGCCTGGGCTGCTTGGGACATGAGCTCCTTCTCAACAGGGGAGAGCTTTTCGATAGCATCTTGTGTCTCCAGAGCTGTCTGCAGAGCTCTCTTCAGCTCTTCGCCTTGTTCTGCAGAGGGTACAGCTCCCTTCGCAACGCCAATTTGGATTTCGCCAATCGAAGCTCTTTTGATAAATTCGGGTGCATCTTCGATGGGAACATGGTTTTAATAATAGCTGAGGATTGAAGCGAAGCTATCGCGAGCCCTC
>NW_013562552.1:0-1348 GCF_000968595.1 Rasamsonia emersonii CBS 393.64 | reverse complement strand
CCGCCGAAGCAACACGGTACGGTAGACACGGGTGGGAGGTCGGGCCCGCAAAGGGGACCCTCACTCGGTAATGATCCTTCCGCAGGTTCACCTACGGAAACCTTGTTACGACTTTTACTTCCTCTAAATGACCAAGTTTGACCAACTTTCCGGCTCTGGGCGGTCGTTGCCAACCCCCCTGAGCCAGTCCGAAGGCCTCACTGAGCCATTCAATCGGTAGTAGCGACGGGCGGTGTGTACAAAGGGCAGGGACGTAATCGGCAAAACACTGGCAGCTATCTAATAGTACTGTGATTAATGGAACTTCATAATCACTATTCCTAGGTGTAAGGTAGATAGCAATAGGATCTAAAGGAACCTCTAGATGAAACATCAACCTATATAACCTACTAAGTAGAATATCTTGGCCTATATAGGCTTTGCCTATAGTAGTTTATATATAATGGGCAGGATCCTAAAGGGTCTGATATTAAATAGTGTAACTATAGTCAAAATCATCCTATAAAACAACAAGATGCTTATAGGCTGAATGGGCCCTAGTTCTTAGGTATTATCAAGACCTTGCGGCAAAGGTAAAATGCATTGATTCATGCTATCTGCTCTATCTGAAAAAAGGCAAAATCGACAAGAGAGAGAAGGAGAAGAAGAAGAAATTCAGAGGCGTAGACAAAGAGAGATATCTATGTGGGTCAGGCGAAGCGAGGTGTCACGTGAAGCGGGATCATGTGACCTGAGAACCACGCTCCGCCAGCCGGGTCAGTGCCAGGAGCCTGACAGGTATTACTAGTAGTATTAAGAGAAATCAGCATTATATTCTAATAAGTAAATATGATTTATTTCATTTTAAAGTATAGTGAGGGGGTAAGTCTCCCTCAAAAACCGATAGAGCTCCGCGAGGAACACCAAAATCAGCACATACAAAAAACACGTCTTCTTAACGCGTCATTCAACTCAGAGAGGCCCCTAGGCCCCGAGAAACCACCATGGATCCCCCCGATCTCCATGGTGGTGGTGTTATTCACGCGTCACCCCCGGCAAACGGCCACGCGGCAAGCCAGCTCACGGAGTTCCTGGAGGTACCAGACACCCCAACCCCAAGCCGATGGAATATTCCAGGGCCCCTAGGGCTGGTGATGAATGAGACCGGGCAGGAAAATGATCAAGGAAACCATGAAGAAGTTCAGGATCCCCCTAGATTCCTTAGGGATGGTAAGGCACCATGCCAGGCCAGCAAAGGCCGCGGTATAACCAAACAGCAACGACGAGTCATCCAGAGACCCTTAGGGAATAAAGAAGCACTCCGAACCCCTCTGGCCGATATCAGCAAGCAATTCCAGGCCTTAGCAGG
>NW_013562497.1:0-1160 GCF_000968595.1 Rasamsonia emersonii CBS 393.64 | reverse complement strand
AGGATACTATTTTAATAGGTAGGTAGGTAATATTTATATTTCTGTCTTTAATTAATTTCTAATATAAAAATTTAGAAGCTAAGAAGGCAAAAATAAAGTAGCTAAATAAATTAAGCATATTTTAGATTCTAATTAGTAACTTAAAAAATATTTTCTAGTATTTCTGGCTATATTAATTTAAAAGTTTAAGTATCTTTTTTAAATAATACTTTAATAGTTCTTAGTTATAAGGTTATATTAATATTAGTAGGAAAATATTTATTTATAGTCTTAAAGCTTATTTAGGCTTATAACCTAGTAAAAATCTGTAGTTATATAAAATCATATTATATATATTAGGAGTTATAAAAGGTTAATTAACAAACTATCTATATAAAAGTTTAGTAACCTATTTATACTAGTCTTAGTATCTATTAAAAAAAATATTCTTTTATCTATTCCTGCTTTAGGCTCTAATCATATAATTTCCCTATTATGTAAACTCTTAGCCAGCAGATCAGTAACTGACTGACTATCTATTTCACCATTTTTTAATCTAATATTATAATTTTTAAAATATTAATAGTAAAGTAATAATAGGTTTTTACTTAAAAAGGAAAATATTAATGTTAATGAAGTTCATAATTAGCTAATTTATTCTTTAAATATATTTATGCAGTCTAGTATTTATTATAGCTTTAATATTTATCTTATATTAAAAAATATTATTTTTTATATTAGTTTAAATTATAATTAAGCCTATAATAAACTTTTATAATTAATTATTTATAAAGATTATATAAAAGGTCTTTTAATTAATTATAAAACTTTCAAATAATAACCTAGATTATTTAATATAAAATTATATTAATACCTTTAAGCTTAATAATGTAAATAATTAATATTTTATTTAAATTATAATATATTTATTTTTTAATATAAGGTAGCTATAGCCCTTATATTTTATTTACCCTATTCTTATGTTAATAATAAGAATATCAAGCTCTAAGTATTTAGATATATATAATATTTATACTTAAGTTTATTCATTATTTTTAAAATATTTGTATTAAATAACTCTTATTAAAGGAGGGCTATAAAAGGTTTAATGAATTTAAGATTATTTAAGATACCTAAAAGTAAAGACTTTGATGAATATTTTAATCTCGTAAAAATGGTAT
>NW_013562553.1:0-2881 GCF_000968595.1 Rasamsonia emersonii CBS 393.64 | reverse complement strand
ATTAGTTTAAATTATAATTAAGCCTATAATAAACTTTTATAATTAATTATTTATAAAGATTATATAAAAGGTCTTTTAATTAATTATAAAACTTTCAAATAATAACCTAGATTATTTAATATAAAATTATATTAATACCTTTAAGCTTAATAATGTAAATAATTAATATTTTATTTAAATTATAATATATTTATTTTTTAATATAAGGTAGCTATAGCCCTTATATTTTATTTACCCTATTCTTATGTTAATAATAAGAATATCAAGCTCTAAGTATTTAGATATATATAATATTTATACTTAAGTTTATTCATTATTTTTTAAAATATTTGTATTAAATAACTCTTATTAAAGGAGGGCTATAAAAGGTTTAATGAATTTAAGATTATTTAAGATACCTAAAAGTAAAGACTTTGATGAATATTTTAATCTCGTAAAAATGGTATAAATCTTTTATAATATTTATAATATAGCTATAATTAGCTTTATATTATAAATATATAAAGGTATAAATCTTTAATTACCTTTTTTAAAAAGAAAATTCAAAAAAAATATATATAAATAACTTTAAAAAGTTCTTAAGATATAAAAGTATATTTATTATTTTAAAGGCAGAATATTGAATTAACTCTTTTTTACCTTTTTAAAATTATATTTCATTTAGATATACTATGTAAATATATATATCTTTTTAAAATAAATTATGTATACACTTTAATTAAACACTGTAATAAAGGATAGTATAATAATTTAATTAACTATATTAACTTTAAATAATAACTATATTTAACATTTAAGAGTATTTAATCTAATTAGACTTTTAAATATCTAATTATTAATTTAATATTAACCTAAATATCTTAAATATATATATAAATAATATTAGGTTAATCTATATAGCTTTAAAGCTATTATTAAGGTTAAATATATCAATATGTCTATATTTAGATAAAATAAAGTAAGAGGTATATTAGAAGTCTTATTTTTTAATAATATTATAGTAATTTTTTAATAAAATTAATATTATAAAAAAATAATGATTAATAAAAAACTAGATATTTCTACTAATAGATTTTATTTACATTCTTCTTTAAAACGGTATAATTATTATATATCTATAAAAGGAGTTATTAATTTATAATTAAGGAGATCTTTTTTTAAATTATATAATAATTTTTTAAATTATATAATAATTTTTTAAATTATATAATAATTTTTTAAATTATATAATAATTTTTTAAATTATATAATAATTAAGTATAAGAAATATTATTAAAACTTTTAAAATATTTAAAGTTAATAAAAATATTATTAAATATATTAATCTTTAAATAATATATATTTTAATAAGATATAAATCGTATATTTAGACATATAAGCTCTCTAACTGCTTATATAATTATTAAAAAAGAGATAATACTTTTTATTAGCTAGTTAGTTCTTAATTACTACTTTTTAAGGGTAAAGTTAGGGTAAAATTTCCTAAATTTTTAAAGGCATTTTAATACGAAGTAGGTTTAATATCTTAGTAAGTCTTAGTATTTTATAAAAAAAATAATACCCCTTATAAATAACGCTTAGGTTTAAATATACTAATAGTAGCTTTTAATATTCTTAAGGTTAATATTAAAAAAAGTGGAAAATATTTAGTAAAAAGTATATTTTTTATTTAATACTTAATTTTATTATTATCTTTATTAATAAAGGTAAGTATAAATATAAGCTAAAATAATATTTAATTTTAACCTTTTTTATTAACCTTTAGACACTTTTTTATATTTAAATAACTTTTTATTATTAATATAGCTAATTAATTATTTTAATTATTTTATAACTTCACTTAGAATATAATTATTTAAAAGTCTCTTAATTATTATTTATAAGCATATAATCATTTAGGTTTTAAAAATAATTACCTCTATTATTATAATAAATATAACAATTATATATTTAATAACCTTATTAATACTAATATATTAGGCTATTAAATAAATATAGATTCTAGTTATACATTTTTATAACATTTAAAAAAATATTTTAATTTATTTAATCTTAAATATACCTTAATAATTAAAAGCCTTTTTATAAGTCTTAAATTAGTCTTTTTTAGCTACTTTTTAATCTATCTTTACTTTAAAAGTTATTAACGTAATCGGACACCGAGCTGCGCGGTCTCCCCAAAAATTTATGTATATTCAACCACCAACGCGACCATAAATCTTGAGGCTTTTAGCAACAACATTTGGATATATTAAAGCTAATTCTATTTATTAGGACATCTAAGGCAATTATGTCCCTCTTGACTGCAATTACTGCACCGAATTCGCCTGCGTGGCCGAGAAGATTGCTGCTCCTCCATCATCTCATGTTTATGACCTCTTTGCTGGCCTTCAGCACCTGTTAAACTGCCACCAGTTGCTATAAAGTATCTGCCTCTTGCTTCCTTTTTTGACTTTGATTTGATGCACAAAGCTAATTAACTTCTTGCTATAATAGGATGGTGTTCTGCATTGATCTCTGCACCTTTAATCACCTTATCAACTGCCTGTACCACCATAGATGGAGATACTGTTTGATGACTTCAGAGATGTTGAATTTGTTTCTTTTGCTGCTCCAGTTGATGCATATTAGCTGGTGTCTTGCCTGGGCCATTAAAAGATTGATTGCTATGTGCTGTAGATCACCGGTGGTGTTGGTGTCTTTAGCTGGATATGAAGCTTTGAAAGCACTCTTTCTGGTGATAATGGAACTAGGCCAGTTGCTGCAAATCCGCTTCGAATATTTGATGGTAAAGCATGTTGATGGACTGTAGGATAGAGATATAGGAAGTCTTCCTTATCCACAGAATGGATTCTGTTTTGCATCACCTCCTCAGTCTTCT
>NW_013562554.1:0-4340 GCF_000968595.1 Rasamsonia emersonii CBS 393.64 | reverse complement strand
CCCCCCCCCCTCCCCCCAACCTCCGATGAGGTGAGCTCAGGGCGGCGCTGCTCACCTACTAGAACCGGAAGGCTAGTTGACTGGGTGCTCGTAGATTTTTGCTCGGTAGGTGATCGGAGCTTTTTTCTGGCTGCTCCAGCCGCAGGTAAGCCATTAGTAGTTAGTACCGATTCAGCTGGCTCGTGTGAGGGGAACGCTAAACCAGAAAAGGGTGCCTATTTGCCAACAAAATGGATCCCGTCCTTGCCCGCGAGAATCCTACAAGCGTCCTACGGTCCTACCAATCCTTTGCAGCGGTAGAAGTGACACACATATCCATGCGGCCCTGCGGATAGCGACGCCTAGCCCCACCGCCGAGATCATGCAGAGGCTATGTTCGAGTCCTTTTTTTTTTCTGGCTGCACTGAGCTGTAACCCCAGCTATGCTCATCATAGGGGCGCCTCTCAGGACGTAAACTACGGGCAGATATTTGCATCCCCCGCAACATCTCATGGATTATTATAAAAAGCGCAGGATCGATCACCCTCTATCATCTATCGATTTGACCTGCTTTGTAAAGCACTCTCACGCCTCTATTAATGGAACAAATGCTACCTTCGCTGACTTTTGGACTGGATTTTCCATCCTCGCTCGACATCAACTCGATAGATCCAATTGTTTATTTCCCTCCAATCTCTCTTTCTTCGCTGAAATTTCAGTCAGTCAGCATGTCGACCGCAAACCTTGAACTTGCCCTGACCATCCTGCAAACCCTCCTTCAATGCGTCGCGGCCATGCCCAGTCTTTCTGCCCTGTACGGTGTTGCCCGACAGGGGTGTGAGAGGATGTATACTCGTGCGGGTGTCTTTTTCAGAGGTCTACCTACTATTTCCTTTTCCACAGTCTCTCTCTCTACAGATCTTTTTAGCTCGCATCATTCCTGATTGGACCTGATACTGACTGTGTGGGATATATCAGTCCTGACCGGCGCAGTACCCTTCCCGCTCTTCCCCCGAATACGGCCTGCGATAGAGAGTTCACATTCTCGCGATGTCGAGGCAGCTATGCCCATGAGTGATACTCATCCACGTACCGTTGTCATATCCGACCTAGGACACAGTTTCCCTCCATCGTTGTCAGCGTCCACTAACGAAGCGACACACATGCCCCAAGACAATAATCATGACGAGATGCAGGAATAATACGACGATAGATGTGTTTTGGTATGCGATATCTCCTTATCTTATCGGCCCACCAACTAACCCTAATTAGGGCTAGTGCGGGAGCCGTGGGTGACGTCAGCCATTCCCAATTCATCGAAAGATCTTCCCAATGACATGCCCTCTGTTTGCCAATGTGTTATTGATGATTGTTTTGACTGCCATGGTGTGTACTGGATGTACTGTACGATAGAAAGGGCCATGTTCACAGAACACCTTTACCTTTTACACTTCTTTTCCATACTTTGATCTTATATATATTCGCATAATACCTGCACCTCTTTGTTGGCAGTTTCTTTGTGCTTGAGATGGTCAAAGAAAAATACCTAATATTGCGCTTCAGCGTGACCATTACCAAGTATGTCAGAAGTCTCTCTGATGTTGATACCGAGAGTGTGAGGATCTTCGCTTTCTTGACGCGTCGGGCTTGATGGCTGTGAAGGTGAATGGGGGGCGTTCATCTGCCATTCTCCGCGATAACATGCCACGATAGAATTCGTTGGATGTGGGAGATCGTGCCAAGTGTGCCCCGAAGACATACTTCTCAGCTGCGGATGTGGATCTGATCCTTGCTGGTCTGGAGGAAATGTAGTCTGAACTTGAACGGATTGATTCCCATCTATCTGCCCGGCTTGTTGCTGTAAGCTGAGGTATACTTCTCGCCTGACATCAGGCTCAACCGAATTGCGAGATGACTGAAGGGCATTACTTAACTGTGGGCTCCAGCTGAATCTTCACCTTCTTGAGCTTCTGCGCATGGTGGCTGTTCTTGGGAAGGACAAGTGTTTGCATCCTGAGGATGGTCTGGGCACTGTGAGATTCCAGTTCTTTTCGGCCGGCACCGCGAAGAACCTCTAAAGCGGATGTAAGATTCATTTTTGATGGGGAAAGGAGGAGGCAAAAGGCTACGAGTGCTTATGTTGATGCACAGACGGGCCTTGCGGGAGCCTGATTCAATAAATTCCCAGAATAACTACAGGAGTACTTTGGTGGCCGATTCTCCTTGTCTCTCGCAGCCAATCAAACCCCTATTTCCCTCCGGCGCAGGTTAGCACACACCCATTTACACAAGAGTGGGTTGCGAGTTCAGACGTTCAGCATAATAATGGATATTATCAAGGTTTTTGAAGATATCTCTATGTAGCGCATCTCATGATTACTAGAAAGGCTTATTCAGTTAATCTGATGATTTGATGAGGGCTGAGTTCGTGCCGAAGAGGGATGGCTAAATGTTTTTAACTCTTGTCGTTCTCCTAGGAAATTGTTACGAGCCAACAAAATGGAGTGCTGTCCAACACAGCGACACAGGATGAAACACTACCCCGCAAGGCTGAAAGGGTTAGGCACACAAGGTCACGTGACTCAAGGAGGTCCATTGATAAGATAAGAAGGGAAGTCCAATATGGACCACGAGGAGAAAGTCCAACAGGGACTGATAGGAGGAAGAAGATGGAGGACCAAAACAGAAGTTATAAAAGAGAGCTCAACCTCATGTATCTAGCCTTCTACTACTCGCGCTCAATTCATTCAATTATCACTCGTTACTAAGATACTTACTCTGGGGGTCAGTAAGACTTCTTACTACTAGTGGTATATACTTCGGTATAGCTCTAGTAGGCGTTGCCTCTGACCTAGTCGTTGTTATTCTCATCTGCTATTGAAGTACCCCTACTTGTGTGTGCATCTAGTACCTCGTGAAAGGTCGTCCGAGGAAGAACCCTTCGCCAGTTAGGCCGTTGTCTCTAGAAGAGACCCGGATCAGCTCGATCGTCGCGAGTTTGTGGACGGCATAGAGTCGACAGGACTCCTTGATCCTTCCCTAACCACCATTGCTAACCCTTAAACCCTTTATAACATCAAATTCCTCCAATAATAAGCGCCGCCTTGTTAGGATGAACCTTGTTGATCATGACGGCCAATAAAATGGATTCAAGCAACGGATCATGGTCGCATTTGAATCGTTCAGACCCACTGAATAATTCTAAAGAATTATTCAGTGGGTCCTTCTAAAAGAACTTGAGATGGCCATTAGGCGCGCCTGTTTTCGGTTGATTTATTGGTGCTATCCGTGGTGATGGCTCTATGTGAAGCTTCATTCAAGAACCTCAGCACAAGTGATTTACGCTGCCTTTTGCGTATAGAGTTACTGATGAATTATACCAATGGAAAGGATTGCCTTGCTCTAGTTTCCCGCCGAGGGCACCCATCGTCGCATCTGCGCAGTAACGTCGAGGTTGAGAACCATGACTTGAACAAGTACTCTCTATTCTGGAATTTGATTTTACCCTTGTAGGCGACAGCACTCTGGACTGTAGATATAAGATGCGCCATTGTCTGTAGCTTGCTGCCTGAAACATACGTCAGTGAATTTTCGGTTATTTCAGCGGGGACGGTTCTCCATCATTCGAGGGAAACCACGTCATTCCAGGTATGCTAGGCGCTTGGTGCCTTGAATCGTTACCCATTGTGACTACTTCCAGAAACAAAGCCAAGTGCGAGGAAGAGAATATTTTGAGACTGAGTATCGGATTTTGGTCTCCGAGCTCTTTGGTTGGAGGGAAGTGGAACCACACGCATCCCAGTCTCAACATCATGAAGATACTGAAGTTTCAGAGACCGAGCCTGAAGTCGACGAAGACTCCAATTGGCGTACGTGACCCTTATCTCTTGGAAGTCGTTGCTAACAGTCTGAAGGTCTCCTGAACACTGCATTTTACAAGACGCCACCAATGTCGATATGGAAACGAAGACAGTCGTGTGAGGCCCCAAGTGATCGGGCTGCAAAAAGAAGGGGTGTATCGTCAGAGACGTAATCAGAGCCACATATGTTTTTCTAGTCTCATTAGCTGCTGGTATTCCTTGTCAGATGATTTTGTAACCAAACGATCTGGTTGCATATCCCGTTTGCTAGCTCAAGAAGCGATAGATCATGTGTCTGATACATTTCCATGATTAGGTTCAAGAATAGGTGTGCCACAAGATCGTTGTTGGCCCCAGGTTCAGGATTAGAGTATAATTATGAGTACTGTTCCACAATATGATCCACGCAATCCAACATTTCAATCTCCGTTGAACCCCCATCAACGTGCCATCATCTTCTTATTTTACATTGTTGAGGACGATATGAAACACTGGCGCTA
>NW_013562555.1:0-1039 GCF_000968595.1 Rasamsonia emersonii CBS 393.64 | reverse complement strand
TTTCCATGATTAGGTTCAAGAATAGGTGTGCCACAAGATCGTCGTTGGCCCCAGGTTCAGGATTAGAGTATAATTATGAGTACTGTTCCACAATATGATCCACGCAATCCAACATTTCAATCTCCGTTGAACCCCCATCAACGTGCCATCATCTTCTTATTTTACATTGTTGAGGACGATATGGAAACACTTGGCGCTACTTGGAAGTATGTCATGGAATTCAAGACACATGGCTGGATACCGTTGAGGGAAGACGAAGATTTCAACGTAAAAGATTTTGATCCCAATTTTTTTTTGAGAGAGACCTATGATCCCGTTTCTGCAAGGAGTAGAGGTGAATCTGCTCTCAAAGAGCCCCCTTATATTACTTGTCTAACCGGTATAGGTCGATACTATCCATGCTTTGTACTATGTGGTCCCTTATAACATCGATCGCATCCTGCCTAAGGTCCTCGCCGCCGAACTCCGAATTGGTGATGAAAAGAAAAAGTGCTTTGTCACTTGGGAACAGATGGAGCGTATGAAGAACGGACAGGACCACCTCACAGGATTGGAGAACCGGATAAAAACTCTTGATCAAAAGGCCAAGCGTCAAGGAGGCATTGTTGCGTTGATCGGTTCTGCGGTCGGCGTAGGAGTTTTTGTGGCAGGAATGGCCATCAAGGCGAGGCTTCTCGGTTTGTAGGTTTCTGGGATCATGCGTATTGTACCACAGATGTCTTGCCAGTGCTGCGCAGATGAGATAGGTATCAAAATTATTTGAGTATTTTTATGTTAGGAATCAGTATTCCAGTTCTGGCTCGGCTATTATGGTATGACAACGAAGTTTGAAGAATGGATACGACAGCTGAGCCTCTTTACTTATTATAAGGTTTCATCAGAATCCAGTCAAGCCTTATTTTGGATTCGGCTATCGTTTTTCTCTCACTGAATAAGAGCTGCAACACCAACACCAAGTTAATCGTGAGTAGCATGCTAGAGCTGACGCATGATGGATGCTGACCTTACAGACTGTGAGGATGCAGTGGTATGAAAACNG
>NW_013562498.1:0-1323 GCF_000968595.1 Rasamsonia emersonii CBS 393.64 | reverse complement strand
AGGCATTGTTGCGTGATCGGTTCTGCGGTCGGCGTAGGTGTTTTCGTGGCAGGAATGGCCATCAAGGCGAGGCTTCTCAATTTCTAGGTTTCTAGGGTCATGCGTATTGTACCACAGATGTCTTGCCAGTGCTGCGCAGATGAGATAGGTATCAAAATTATTTGAGTATTTTTATGTTAGGAATCAGTATTCCAGTCCTGGCTCGGCTATTATGGTATGACAACGAAGTTTGAAGAATGGATACGACAGCTGAGCCTCTTTGCTTATTATAAGGTTTCATCAGAATCCAGTCAAGCCTTATTTTGGATTCGGCTATCGTTTTTCTCTCACTGAATAAGAGCTGCAACACCAACACCAAGTTAATCGTGAGTAGCATGCTAGAGCTGACGCATGATGGATGCTGACCTTACAGACTGTGAGGATGCAGTGGTATGAAAACAGCATTCAGGATTGTGATGCTGCCAATCAAGAGCTCGAAACCATGACGAGAGATCTATCAACGCATAATACCCTGCTTATAGACAATGTGCTATTGCCTGCATTATGGACGTAGACTAGGCTTTCTTTACAAATTAGTAGTTCTAAGGCGCAGCGTCTCACTAGATGCATAACGTTTGCTAGAACTTCAGATAATGGATAGATCATGAATCCGGGGCTTGATCATATAAGATGATCTTCCTCCTGCAACTGAGTGCTCGACGAGTGCCTTGAATTTCAATCCTGACCAGACTTGCATTACTTACCTCCATTAACTTGGCCAGCCTAAAATATTGCTTAGTTCCATTTCGCTTTGCCGTCGCCTACCTCGTATAACATAATTGTTGGCTGTTGTTAGGAATCGCCCGTGTATTTTTAATTACAAACATACGGCTAAGCCGATATCTATAGGTGGGTTTATTTTCTCTTGTATGTCGAAATATCAATTGCTAGGTTTTTGAACCTTAGCCAATTATTCTGCTTCTTGCGCTAACATTCTGCAGTTATGGATTGCCTCCCCATCTTGCAATCTGTCTGGGATGCTGTATTCACTTCCCAGCAATTTCCTAAGGAGGAGGACTTCAACTTGGAAGATGATGCTGGGTCATGCCTAATTTTCGTCGAGGCAGAGCACACCCACAACGATTTGCAAGCATTAATATTTACTCCCCGCTCTGGATTTGAACGAATTCCTTGGACAGATTTCGAATTGATGCCTTGGGCACAAGTTGCAGTCATGAGGGCTTAAGTGGGACTTCAGTAAGCTTCAGGAAATTGCACTCGAAAAGCATGAAGGCCATGAGTTTCCTGATGATCCCCTGCCAGCTCTCCGTGAAAAAGTATTAG